>NC_134405.1:215997198-216300948 GCF_038048845.1 Mixophyes fleayi
GGAAAAAAAACCATTGGGACAATATTGGAAAGAAACAAAATATTCTGTTTTGTCCATTGGGAGAAAGATTTCGGGTTGACCCCTGGAGGGAAAGAGGGGTTATGCCATAGAGGGAACATCCGCTTGGGATTAGACAAGAGTTTAAAAGTGCGGGTGCTATATCTCCATATTTCAATAGAGAAACGAACTGTAGGGGGGAGGGAGAGCAGGGGAGGAAGGTCCTTAGGGTCTAGCCAGAACAAAATACTGGGAGATAGCATCTGGAGGAGGTCAGCCTCTGTGTCAACCCAAAGCCTAGTTTGGGGGGGAGAATGAGAAAGAACGGCTTGGGTGAGATGTGACGCCAGGTAGTATTTATGGAGGCACGGTAGCCCCAAACCACCATTCCGGGCGTAACGAAAGAGAACTTTGAGACGAACTCTAGGACGACGGCTGGACCATATAAATTGTGAGATGCTTGCCTGGAGATCTTTCAGAAAGAGTGATGGGACACGTACAGGGAGAGTCTGGAAAAGGTAAAGAATCCTTGGAAGAATATTCATCTTGACTGAAGCCACTCTACCAATCCAAGAGATATACCTTGGGGACCAGGACTTGAGATCGCGCTTCAGGGCGGATGCTAGTGGGGGAAAGTTGGCCGAAAATAGACGATCATATGTTTTGGTGAGATTGACACCTAAGTATTTAATGTGATGGGGTTGCCAATGAAATTTAAAGGTGTCATGCAAGTGAATTTGGGTGCTCGGATGGAGATTAAGGGCCAGGGCTTCAGTCTTATCGGAGTTGATTTTAAAGTTTGAAAGGAGACCGTACTCATTAATTTCAGCAAAAACAGAGGGGACAGAGACATGAGGGTTTGTGAGGGTTAGAAGGACATCATCTGCATACAGGGCTAGTTTCGCCGATCTTAAACCTGTGGAAATACCAGATATATTAGGGTTGAGGCGAATCCTAGAGGCCAGAGGTTCCATCATTAGGGCAAAGAGGAGGGGAGAGAGGGGGCATCCCTGTCTGGTACCATTCCGAATTGAGAAAGCCGCAGAAGCACATCCGTTAGCCAGAACCGTTGCTGAGGGGTTGAAGTAGAGAGAGGCAATTCCATTGAGGAAGGGACCTTGAATGTTTGATGTTTTGAGAACCTCCCGCATGAAAGGCCATGAGACCCGGTCAAAGGCTTTTTCAGCGTCAAGCGCGAGCACCAGAGCTGGGGTTTTAAGCTTATTTGAAGCGTGGATTAAGTTGATGACTTTCCTTGTGTTATCGGCTGCCTGGCGGTTGGGAATGAAACCCACCTGGTCAGGGTGGACCAAGGAGGGGATCACACCTGCCAAGCGGTTTGCTAAAATCTTAGCGAAGAGTTTTAAATCAGTATTTAGTAATGATATTGGGCGATAACTTGCACACAGGCTAGGATCCTTACCCTCCTTCGGGATCACCACTATATTGGCTCTGGTGGTGGCGCTGTCAAACTTTTGGCCCCTGAGGATCGAGTTAAAAAGATCTAGGAGCATGGGTGAAAGGACAGGGAGCAACTTTTTGTAATATATGGCCGTGAGGATATCCGGGCTCGGGGCGGAGGTATTTCTCAAAGATTTGACCGTATGTTTCAATTCCTCAGCAGATATATCTGACTAAGTGAGGTAGATTGCGATACGCTTAGCGCTGGTAGACCACAAGTATTTAGGAATGTTTTAATACGAAATCCGAGGTCTCTAGGGGGGTAAGCGTCTGATTGGAGGTCGTACAGTTTGGAGTAAAATTCCTGGAACCGGTTAGCTATTTTCTGTGGATCAAATTGCTTACAGGAGGAGGCGTCTAGAATATGAAAAATTCTGTTGCGGGTCCGTTTGGTACGTAAACTACGAGCCAAGAGGGCGTCAGCTTTATTTCCTTTCTCGTAGAATCTTTGGCGGAGCCATTTCAGGGTGTTGGCTGCTTTAGTGGACAAAAGTTGCTGTAACTGAGCTTTTACAGCCAGGATTCTGAGATAAGTTTTGCGTTTTGGGTAGCATTGATGCTTCTTGGTGAGGGAGAGAAGCTCAGATTCGAAATCTTGAATCCGAGCTAATTTAACTTTTTTCTGGGCTGATGACATGCTAATTAAGAGGCCTCGGATAGTGGCTTTATGAGCCTCCCATACAACAGAGTGCGAGATATCCGGGGAGGAGTTGAAGTTCTTGAACTTCTCGATTGCCTGTGACACTTTCTGTATGTTTTCTGGTTTGGTGACAAGGGTGTCATGCATGCGCCAGGATCGATGGGGGCGGACTACGGGAAGGATATCAACATTAAGAGAGACCGCCGCGTGATCTGACCAGGTAACTGGGATTATATCCGAAGAGCGCAGAGAGGAGGTGGAAGATTTATCTGTGAAAATCATGTCAATGCGTGTATGGACTTTGTGAGGGACGGAGAAATGTGTATATGCGCGAGCAGAAGAGTTCAAGACCCGCCAAGAGTCATAGAGATTATACAGCTTTATTAGGGAGCCGAGTTGACGAGAGTCTCTAGAGGTCCGCAAAGAGGAGGGTGACGGAGGAGAGCGGTCTAGCTTGGAATCCAACGTGACGTTGAAGTCTCCACCCAGAATGACGTGTCCCTTAGCTGACTGAAAAAGTTTAGCGAAGAAATCTGAAAAGAAGGATCCCTGTCCCACATTAGGAGCATATAGAGTCGCTATGGTTATGGGCGTTTGGGAAATAGATCCAATCAGTATTGTATATCTGCCTTGGTCATCTGTTATAGTAGAATGTACAGTTAATGGAACTGACTGATGGACTAGGATAGCAGTACCGCTAGTTTTGCGAGGGGAGGTGGAATAAAATGCGTGTGGAAAGGTTCTATTTGTAAGGCTTGGGTGCGAGTGTGTGAAATGCGTTTCCTGCAGGAGGACTATGTGAGCCTTCAGGCGTTTTAATTCTTGGAGCGCCATGGTGCGTTTCTGTGGGGCATTGAGGCCGTTAACATTTAAAGATAATATCTTGATAGTCATGGTGGGTGTAGAGAAGGGAAGCTTAATGAGGCAAGTCTGCAAGCTAGGCAAGGAGGGGGTATCAGAAGAAATGTTAGTATGAAGGGGGAGGATGGGGAAGGGAAGGGACCGGAGATGGGGGTCCCAGACTCCGGTTTAAAGCTATGTGGAAGACACATCCTGTGTGTCAATGGGGTTCGTGGGGGTCGTGACTGGCAGTCCAAGTGACAGTCAAGGACTAGAACAAGTTAACAAAATTGTCAAGTTAGAAGAGGGGAAAGTATGGTGAACCTTAGGGAGGGGATCGTGATCTGAGGGGGCATTTTTGGGGGTGAAGCCATGTCCAAAGGGAGGCCGAAGACCTATATCCCGAAACTCCATACGGACAATGGCATATCATTTGAGATGGCATAAAATCAAGTCTAATATAATAAAGTGAAGTATGGGGGGGACATCCAGAGAAGCGGGCAACATCGCAAAAGTGGATTAACGACTATATACAACTGGGGAGGGTCTCTCGTCGGGTCAGGAAGAAATTAAATGTGTGCGTTTAAGAGGTTCAGGGTTTGTGCAGGGGAAAATCTGAGAATCGAGTGGACACAGCGACAGTAACATGTTTTAAATCAACAGCGTCTAAGAGGACTAACAACATCTCAAGAATAACGGACATATCTAAAGGCAGATATAAGGTAACAATAACCTATCTGGGATACCCTTGTCAAGATAGTGTAGCTTAGGGAGGACTCACTGTGTAAGCATGAACTCCAAATAACATCACAATGACGGACTATTAAACAGACTTTTTACAAAAGAGAAAGCATTGTGCGAAACATCAAACAAGAGTTATTGGAAATAATGGTATCAGGGTATGTTAACTAACAGAGTCATAACCTTGTCAAAGTAGTGTAAGTTGGGATGGACCCAGTTGAAATGCATAGGTCAGTCACAAAGTACACCACCCTGTAGAACTAGCTGGAAGTGACAAGGAACAACAAACATATATTAATAAATAAATATAAAAAAAACAAAAAAAAAACCAGTTACACAGATGAGTACTATTAAGTCGAGTCCTCTGAGGAGAATCCGGGGTCTAGTTCAGCGCTGATCTGGGAGTCCGAAGAACCTGTACTGGAAAGCAGGGAGAGAGGGAGAGGCGAGAGAAAACAGGAAAACAAAAGCGAATCAGGAAAACACACAAGACATGTTGATGGCGGGCGGAAGCCCGGCGAGGAGAACCAAAAGCAAGTTAGGCTGTAGACCAATTAGGTAAGGGAGCTCTCCGCAGGGGGGGAGAGCTGTTTGCAGCTTTGCACTCTTTTATACAGTGTAAGCCTATATATGCAATACACTATTTTTGCTGCTGGACAATACCCTGTTCTTTGTGCCAACATATCTTTTTTGTAAACATAAAAACATTTGATCACATGTCAGCAGCATATGGAAATCCAATGCTTAATAGCATTAATGCATAGGTCATTAAAATTATATAAACATATATGAACCTGATTCATTAAGACAGGCAAAACAAACAAAATATGCATATTTTTTTTTTAAAAAAAAATGCACGTAAATGAGACATAAGCACATCTATATTTAACTACAAGCAGATCTGACCAAACGCCTCTTGCTGAATATGGGTCTAGTTACACTCTGCCTATACAGTTCTTGCCATATTGTGACAGACAGAACACACCACAGGATTCAAAAAGTACTTGTGATTAATATAAAGTCCCAGTTGAACACGCAGAAAAAAAAGTATTCAATTATTGCCACCTGTTAATAATATAGTCATTAATGAAAAAAAAATTAAATACATGATCAGGATGTTATTAATGTCTACTGTACATAGAATGCATATTTACAATTGCTCTGATTGCAAACACATGTTCTAACATGTATACACGACCATCATCACTATCAATCAGCACATATACATGCCCTGTAGCTGGTACAAGTGATACTGCAAAAAAACACGTACCTAATAGGGGCGCACGCAGGATTTTTAATGTCCCCCCCCCAAAAAAATATAGAGAGAGCTGTTGCGCATGCGGCTGCGCATGCGCAGCAGCTCCATTTTGGCGGCACTGTATTGTACAGCAGCCACGGCGCTGTCAAAGAAGCGTCCGCAGCGGTGCTGTATTGTACAGTACAGTGCAGCTATGCACTGTTTAGCCTCCGTTCTTTGCGGAGGGGTTTCTGGAGAACCAGAAACCCCCCCTGTGTACGCCCCTGCCTAAGAGATGGCCAAAAGCTTGAATCAGATGCTGATGCGAGCACTCGACCTTGGCACGCTGTTGTTGTACATTGCCTACAAGCATACGCACCTTTGTCACCCAATTACAGCCTTCAAATCATAGGCAGTTGGAAGTGTCATTTACGTGTGAACATGAATAGCGAATGAAAATTCGCAAAATATGCCACATAAATAGACTTATGTTCATTAATGAATCAGGCCCATATATGAACAGATCAATAAAAATATAAAGACACAAATTGATAAGCATAGAAGCAGAAATATATATTGTTTTTTAGGCAATTTAACATTTTTAAAATAGAAATTTTAAACATGGATTTATACTTATGAAATTAAATTGCAATGACTATTTTGCTGTATGTTAGTCTATGTATTACTTTATTTTATATACAAAGGTAGCTGTTTTATGGTCATGTAAAATTAGCAAACATGTGGGGCCTGATTCATTAAGGAAAGTTAAGCAAAAATATGTAATTAAGGCACAATCATCTTGCATTCGGAGGGGGTGGTAGATTTAAAATGTGATGGCAGATTTATATTTGAAGTAGAGCATGTCCTAGATAAACTTTAAATTTCAGTCTACAAATAAGTATTTGTGTTCTACATGAAAAAACAGACAGTATTTTCTTTACATGCAAAATAATAAACTAATTTGCACCCCTTGCATTGCAACATGGTTTTGTCCAGAAAACTTGACTAAGAAAACGTGCTCAAATTTTTGTTTAACTTTATTTAATTAATCAGGTCCATGGTGCATAGGTAGGTACACACATGATAGTAACATAGTAACATAGTTAATGAGGTTGAAAAAATACACCAGTCCATCAAGTTCAACCTATTTTGGATCTCCTGCGATCCCTCACCTATATTTGAAATTGATCCAGAGTAAGCAACCGCCAATCTGTTTCAATTGTGAAAATCCCCCCAGACCCAATATTGCAGTCCTATTTTTACCCTAAATCCACTACTATCCTTCATTTTAATTAACGGTCGTATCCCTGGATACACTTTTCCACTTAAAATTTGTCTAACCCTTTCTTAAACATATCTATTGAATCTGCCATCACAACCTTCTCTGGTGGGGAATTCCATATTTTGACTGCCCTTACTGAAAGGAACCCCTTCCTTTGCTGGTTGTGAAATTTCCTCTCCTCTAACCTTAGGGGGTGACCGCGTGTCCTGTGTATAGTCCTTGGGGTAAAAAGTTCCCATGAAAGTTCTCTGTATTGACCCTTAATGTATTTGTACATAGTAATCATATCTCCCCTTACACGCTCTTTTCTAAAGTAAACATGCCCAAACTGGCTAACCTTTCCTCATAACTTAATGACTCCATGCCCTTTTTCAATTGTGGCACCCTTCTCTGTACCCTTTCTAGTTCCAATTATCTTTTTTATAGAGTGGTGCCCAGAACTGTATTGCATAAACAAGAGGAGGTCATACCAACGATTTATACAGTGGCAAAATTACACTGTCTTCCCTTGCATCTATGCCCATTTTTATGCATGCCAATACTTTGTTTGCCCTTGCAGCTGCTGCTTGACATTGAGCATTATTGCTAAGTCTACTATCTATGAGCACTCCCAAATCCTTTTCCATTATAGATTCTCCTAAATTAATTCAATTTAATTTATAGATTGCGTTCTTGCTTTTGATCCCTAAATGCATAACTTTACATTTATCTATGTTAAACCTCATATTCCATTTGGCCGCCCAATTCTCCAGTTTATTTAAGTCCCTCTGTAGAGAAGCTACATCTTGCTCTGATTTTATTACCTTACAGAGTTTAGTGTCATCTGCAAAAACAAAAACTTTACTCTCTAAACCATCACCAAGGTCATTAATAAATATATTAAAAAGGAGTGGCCCCAGCACGGAACCTTGAGGTACTCCACTTAAGACTTTTGGGGAATTAGAAAATGTTCCATTTATCACAACTCTCTGTTCCCTATTCTCTAACCAGTTTTCTATACAAGTACAAATGTTGATTCCTAGACCCAGTTCCCTTATTTTGTAAACCAACCTCTTGTTTGGCACTGTATCAAAGGCCTTTGCAAAATCTAAGTAGACCACATTTACTGTGTTGCCCTGGTCTAAGTTCCCACTAACTTCCTCGTAGAAACTAATTAGATTAGTTTGACATGACCTATCCCTCAGAAATCCATGTTGATTTACACTAATATTTTTATTGCGCACCAAGTAATTCTGAATACTATCCCTTAAAATACCTTCCAGTAGTTTCCCCACTATTGATGTCAGGCTTACATGTCTATAATTCCCTGGTTGTGATCTCGTCCCCTTTTTTAAACAACGGCACCACATCTGCTATTCGCCAATCCCTTGGTACTGAGCCTGATGAGATTGAATCTCTAAAAATTAAGAATAGCGGTCTAGCTATTTCCGAGTTTAACTCCATAAGGACCCTTGGGTGTATGCCATCTGGACCTGGAACTTTATTTATCTTAATATTCTTCAGTAGCCTTTGGAATTCTTCCTCTGACAACCAAGTATTAATTAAAGATATGGTTTAATTTCTATTTTTATGTATTACTCCTACCATTTGTTCCTCTCGAATAAATACTGAAGAAAAGAAAGTGTTTAATACCTCTGCTTTTTCCTTAGTATCATTTATCAATTCACCCATCTCACTTCTTAGGGGTCCTATAATATCTTTTTTAACCTTTTTGCCATTTATATACTTAAAAAACTTTTTGGGGTTTGTCTTACTTTCTTTTGCAACTTGACTTCCATTTTCTAATTTAGCCAATCTTATTTCCTTTTTGCATGTTTTATTACATTCCTTGTACCTACAGAAGGACTCCTCTGACCCTTCAGACTTAAACAATTTAAATGCACGCTTCTTCCTTTGCATTTCTTCCCTTCCCTTTTTATTTAGCCACATTGGTTTAGACTTAATTCTTTTACATTTATTTCCCATAGGAATGAACTTATACGTGTATGTTTCCAATAGAGATGGGCGGGCTCGGTTCCCCGAGATCCGAATCTATCCGAATTTAGCCTCCCTGAGTCGCAAGCTGAAATACAGCTTACTATTACCGTAATAACGGTAATAGTTTTAACGCCGCGGGGATTTGGAATAATTGAATATGCCCCTCAATATCTATCCCATAAATACTTGCTTGCCCCTTTCCCCTGCAGCCTAGTTTGATCTAATAGTAAAACAAATAATTCAATAGACAATAGATTTTGTATCTTATTTACATGCACTGTTGCTCTTAGATGGTCCACCCTATGGTTACGAAGATGCATTTTTACCCTCTGCTCTAGGAAGTCACATAGGTTTGTGGAGAGGTACCATGAAAAGGGGACCAGTGGAAAAGTATAAATATTACATCATAAATTCAACCTCTTACCAGCCACTGCTCAGTTTAATCTAATTTTTGGCTTAAATTAATCATGTGAGTGAGGAAACATTGGGCAACCTTATTTTCATGTGATGCTTTTTGTATATGACTCCTTCTTTATCGAAAATTATAGAAAGAAAGTTTAAACTTCGCAGAATTTCTGCTCACAAATACTGTAGCAGGCTATTGATGTCAGTAAATAAAATTTTATTGCCCAACATAAACAATTAATTGAGCAAAGTAGAATATTGTATTTATGGAACTTGAATGTAAGCATATTTCTACGGTTGCAAACTTGCATGTGTATTTTGAATTGCAAATATCTTAACATACATGCAACTAAAATAGAGCTCATACTGTATATGTGGCCTCATGAATGAATGAACTTAATTGACATTGAGGGGTCAATATGAGACTTCAGGAAAGAGGAAAAAACTTTAAAACTATTACCAGTTATTTTCCAGTAACTAGAATTTACAGAATTAATATGTGATATTTTACTTTGTGAATTGAGTAAGTACCTCTCTTATGTTTTTACAAGTAATTCATAAACATTTTCCCTCCTCTTTTGACCCCTGAAAAGTAGGACCGTCTAGTCATTAGTGGCACCTTTGAGATGCATATATAATCATGTAATCACGCAGTAATGTATATTCACATTATTATAGTAACCTCCCCTAATACAGAATAGAGATATAATAATATATATAATTATATAGATATATATATATATATATATATATATATATATATATATATATATAGTGTCATAAATGGGTATGGTATAAAGAGGGAGAACTCTTTTAAGAGAGGTTATGAAATGAAAATAAATGCTGGGAACATAGTATATAAACCAAGATTTTAGTAGCTTTTTCAAGGACACTTCTTACAGCTGGTCCAAGCATCTTTACACAGTAGGTCAAATATTGATGGTGAACATTAGATGAACTTGTAGAATTGTACCTTTCGACATAACATACTCAATGAGTACTATGATACTGTAGATTCTACTACACGTGAGCACATATTGAGAACTGAACATAGTGTACATTTGGAGAACAGTCATACTGTGACATTGTCAGCAACAAATATTTTAGAGTATATTTCCCCTATATCCTGTTGTGTATTTAGAATACACCATTTGCATTTTTTTCCTTTGCAAGAAAGCAAACTTTTTTTCCCGTCTCTATAATTATGTGGAAATAGCTTGTTGCATATTGCACTGCTAATTTAGATCAGTTTGTAATATAAATCGCTTCCCAGTCTCAGCTAGAATAGCTGTGTATAGTGTATGGTTGTAATTTATGAACATATAATTTGAGTCAGCTCCCATGACATTTTTAAAAGGTTTTGACCGCCTGCTACTTCTATCAAGTTGTTTTTTTTTATATAATAATATTCCCCAGGCAATGCAACATACACATAGTATATTTCATTTTCCTTATGTATATCAATGTAATTTATATTAATGTGTGCAGAAACTATAAGAAAAACCTAATTTCCTTATTCAAAAATTGTTATTTTAAATTGTGGACACACTATGACTACTTAGCTACAATATTGATATTAAATTCATTTTATTTTAGTAGAAGCAGATGTAATATTTTTCAATCAAAAATATAAACTAGTTTGTTATATAAAACATGACTTGAATAATGGCTAAACAATAAACAGCAGATAACAAGTATTTTGGGGACATACATCCCTTATATGGAATCCTGTTAAAAGAACAATTAATACTAAAATAATTAACTTTTTTAAAATCCTCTTTAGTGACAGACCCCTTTTACACCATATTTACTTTTGACACTGTACAGGGCTTTAGAAAACAGTCATGCTAAAGAAACACAGTGTCTTCATAAACTACGTTCCTCATTTTCAGCTGTTCAGTCATGCAAGAGTGTGCTCACATAGCTGATGTGTTATTTGCTGCCCCCCCTAGACATCAGAGCAACCTGCTGAGGGTAGGACTACTGGACTGTGCAGCCAGGGTTGCCATCAGAAATTGCAGGGCCCAGTACAAATGTAACAGGCAGGGCCCCCCTCTTTCCTTCCTTCACCCCATCGCCAGTTTTAAGTTATCCTTTACTGAACATATCCCCCCCCATTCTTTCCAATCACCCTCCATCCCTGGTTCTTTTTAACCCCTGCAGTGGTTTACTTAACTCTCTGCTTATATACTTCTTATTACTGGCTCCTTTTGCCTCCTCTCCATTGACAGCGTTGTGACATCATTAATCACATGATGTCAGCGACAATGTGGGGATCCTCTCTGTTTTATTGCACCTCTCTGCATGGGAGTTGCGCACCTGGGAGGCTGGGACTGGAATAAATGGGAGCATGTGGGGAGTAGTGGCGGATGTGTTACCTTAAAGGGACCCCCGCTGCTGCATCCCTTAATTCAGCGAAGAGGCGTCTCCACTGATTTTATCCTCACATCTCAGGAGTACTGCTTCCTAGAAATGGAGCCCCCTACATCCCTTAACTCACTGTGGAGGCCCCTCCACTAATAAATCTGTATGGGCCCAAGGCTTTTAGGGCCCCATACTGCTGTCAGGCCCATGCTGCTGTACTCCTTTAACCCCCATCCCTGATGGTGGCCCTGTACGCAGCTTCTCTGCAGGTCTCTACAAGAGGAGCAAAGTACCGATTGCCCCCTCCTGGTCTATACGGCAGATCTGGGGTGGACAAATGACACTGTCAACTGTGTGCATAAATGCTGGCATGGATTATCAGGGTAAGTATTTGTGGAGGAATTGAAGCCCTACAGATATGTAGTTTTTTTGGGGGGTGGGGGCTTTGTCAAAAAGATTTGCATAAAATTATTTAATTTTCGGGTTTATTGATTCTTAAATATGCACTTGGATATTGCTTGCTGCATAAGAACTTCATGTTGGAAATGCGAATCCATATTTCCATATTCAATACTTACTCTAATCAGTGGCTGAAGTGGGGGTGTACACGTGCTATGCCATACTGCCACTTCTCCTACTGCCTTTATTGTAAATTTCATTCACGTACATTTCCATTACATTTTCCGTACCATCGCTTCTAAATTTCCACTTTGACCATTGACTCAAATTGTTTGCTTGTTAATCTTTACTGATTTAGTCTAATTTTTGCTAGCATCTTTATGCAGAAGAATGTTTAGTATGTTTGAAAGACTATTCTAATTTATCAGACCTTGGGCTAGATTTACTAAGCTGCGGGTTTGAAAAAGTGGGGATGTTGCCTATAGCAACCAATCAGATTCTAGCTTTCATTTTGTAGAAGGTACTAAATAAATGACAGCTAGAATCTGATTGGTTGCTATAGGCAACATCCCTACTTTTTCAAACCCGCAGCTTACTAAATCTAGCCCCTTGTCTTTTCTTATGTTCAGAACTTTGCAAAGCTTTTGGGGTACATTTACTAAACTGCGGGTTTGAAAAACTGGAGATGTTACCTTTAGCAACCAATCAGATTCCAGTTGTAATTTCGTAGAATGTACTAAATAAATGAGAACTAGAATCTGATTGGTTGCTATAGGCAACATCTCCACTTGAGACAGTTGAATATTTTTTATATAGAATTGGATGCAATTTCTGTTTAAAACAATGGCTTTAACTGTGCCCAAAAAAAGACTACTATTCAGCATACTTATTTGCATGTATCGAAGCTGAATGTAATCATTCTAAGTATGTTACATCAGGGGTTGGGCACCCACAACAGATATTTTCCTGACAAGTGTATATATATATATATATATATATATATATATATATATATATATATATATACACCTCCCGGGGGTAAATGTATCAAGCTGAGAGTTTTCCGGCGGGTTTGAAAAACCAATCAGATTCTAGTTATCATTTATTTAGTACAATCTACAAAGTGACAGCTAGAATCTGATTGGTTGCTATAGGCAACATCTCCTGTTTTCAAACCCGCCGGAAAACTCTCAGCTGGATACATTTACCCCCAGGTCTACATCGAATGCTTATCATTGAAAACACACTTACTGTACTTGGCTTATGCTTGCATTTTGTGGTATCCTACAAATAAATGAGAATTTATCAGTTTAGAGAATAACAATGCATTCGCTTTATGGGATTTCTAATGCCCATTATATGAGGATGATAATTTTTCCTTACTTATTTCCCTTTCTGCCCCAGTTTTCACATTATTGCTACATTTTAGATTTCATAATAAAAAAAGTGGGGATTTTTGGGTGGGGGGGGGGGTTGTCAGTGGGAAATTGTGTCTTCACACGCATACAAAAACTATTTTTGCTAACAACAGAATAAAGTGCTTATCTTTAACCACTGTACATTTGAATGACAATAATGTCTCAGGTGTAACGAGCCGCGGCGGCTTCAGGCACCACCGTGACTCGCTTCCTCTGGTGCCCTTGAGTCCCGGCCATCGTCATGACTACCGGGACGTCACTTCCGCTATGTCCCAGCCGTTGCCAAGGCAACGGTCGGGACGCTCTTTGGCTGTAGCGCCGCGTCCCGGCACCTAGGTCAGCCGGGCGCGCGTGCAAAGGAGTCTATTAATTATTGCCCAGCTGGGCTCTGTTCTCCTGTCCTCCCAGGGCGGTTTTCCTATTGGTCCACACTAGTATTTAAGGCAGAAAGGGGCAGGCCCTCCCTGCCGGTTGTAGTTCCTGCTACTAGCACACTACCCTGCTCGTTCTCTGTATAGCCTCTGATCCTGATTACTGTTGCCGACCTATTGCCTGGAATTGACTACGATTTATTGCCTGTGACCTTTTGACCCTTTGCTTGGATATTGACCACGATTGCTCGCTTGTGACCCCAGACCTTTTGCCTGGATACTGACACTGCCGGCTTGACTGCGACCTATTCGACCCTTGCCGCGACCTCACTTCGTTTCCCTGGGGTTCCCCCAGTCAGTACGCAACTCATGACCCTCTGAAGCCTGCAGCCAAATCTGTCCCCACCACTAGGGGCTCCAGCGAACACCAGGCTTCAGAGCAGACTCTGGGTTTTGTGGTGCTGGCTGTTGGGGTTCCTAACATTACAACCGGCCCAAAATTTTTGAAGTGAGTGAATTGTCTGACAACGGTCCTATGGAGCCAAGTCCGGCTCAAGTGTTGGCAGGACAGATCCAGACCCTGTCTCAAATGGTCCAGGAGTTGTCCCAGCGACAGGCTGCCCAGGAACAGGCGTCCAGAATCTCACAAGCTGCTCAGCCTTCTGTTGTGGAACCCAAGATGCATCTTCCAGACCGGTTTGCGGGAGATCGCAGGCACTTCCGTAACTTCCGTGAAAGTTGTAAACTTTACTTTAAGTTGAGGCCACTGTTGTCTGGTTCTCCACAGCAAAGAGTGGGGATAATTATTTCTCTTCTTCAAGGGGATCCTCAATCTTGGGCGTTTAGCCTGGAGACCAATTTTCCTCAGTTGCAGTCCATAGATGCCTTTTTCGAAGGGCTTGGTTTAATTTATGATGACCCGGACCGAGTGGCTTCTGCTGAAGCACAACTTCGATCATTAAGGCAAGGACGACGCTCCGCTGAAGAGTACTGTTCCAACTTCAGGCGGTGGTCCTCAGACTGTGCATGGAATGACCCAGCTCTTCGCAGTAAATTCCGCTTTGGTCTCTCTGATCAAATTAAAGACTCCCTAGTCCAGTATCCCACTGCGGAATCCCTTGAGGAACTCATGAAATTAGCTATTCGGATTGACAGGAGATAAAAAGAAAGGAAAGCTGAGAAGGAAGACTCTTCATCTTATTCTCTATGCCTCCTCAAGTCGCCCCCGTGGATCAGGTTGAACCTATGCAACTGGGAGCGTATCGACTGTCATCTGAGGAACGTACCCGAAGGCGTGCCTTGGGTCTCTGCTTATACTGTGGAGAAAAAGGCCATTTGCTTTGTACTTGTCCCATTAGACCGGAAAAGATCTGGCCAAGTGAACATGGAGGGAGTACACTTAGGCCTACAAGCCATCTCTCCAACAAATTCTTTACAAATACGTGCCCAACTCACATATGGTGATCAAGTCATTTCAGTTCCAGCATTCGTGGACAGTGGAGCCGCTGAGAATTTTTTAGATTTAACCTTCACTCATTCCTTGGGGTTCTCAGCTGTTCCCCTAGATTCCATAATTTCTGTGTGCGGATTGGATGGGAATCGTCTCAACCACGGAGAAATTCATCATCGCTCTCCTCCTCTCCAGTTGAAGATTGGTGCTCTTCACTCCGAAATAATCTCATTGTACTTAATTCATTGCCCTTCAGTGCCTTTGATCTTGGGTCATCCCTGGCTAGCTCTGCATAATCCTCATATTAATTGGATTAGGGACGAGATAATTCAATGGGGTCCTAAATGCTCTTCTTCCTGCTTGTCCTTGCCAATTAGGATTACCCATACTAGTTCTGAGTTTCTGCCTCCTCCGTACCGTGAGTTCCGGGACGTTTTTTCTAAAAAAGAAGCTGACACTCTTACCCCTGACCGGGAGTACGATTGTGCAATTGACATCATCCCGGGTTCTAGAATACCGAAGGGAAGACTGTACGCGTTATCGCTTCCAGAGACCCAAGCCATGGAGTCATATGTAGAAGAAAATTTACGAAAATGTTTCATCAGGCCTTCCAAGTCACCAGCTGGAGCAGGATTCTTCTTTGTGGCCAAAAAGAATGGTGGGTTAAGGCCCTGTATTGATTACAGAGAGTTGAATAACACAACCATCAAAAACACGTATCCTTTGCCACTTATCTCAGTCATCTTTGACCAACTTAAAGGAGCAAAAATTTACTCTAAAATTGATCTACGTGGAGCTTATAATCTGATACGAATCCGGAGTGGCGACAAATGGAAAACGGCCTTTAATACTCAGACAGGCCATTATGAATATCTCGTAATGCCCTTCGGCCTCAGCAATGCTCCCGCTGTCTTTCAAGATTTGATCAATGATGTCCTTCGTGAGTTCTTGGGCTCCTTTGTAGTGGTCTATTTGGATGACATATTAATTTTCTCCCGTTCATTAAAACAGCATTGAGTTCATGTTCGGCAAGTTCTTACGAAACTTCGTCATCATCATCTATACGCCAAGTTAGAGAAATGTGAGTCACTTTCCTGGTATATGTGATCTCCCCAGAAGGCTTCGCTATGGATCCAACGAAAGTACAAGCAATCCTAGACTGGGTACAGCCAGGGCCGATTAACCATAGGGCTAACTGGGCTACAGCCCAGGGGCCTATGGCATCCAGGGGCCCTTGAAAGTGCTCAGCAGCAGTATTGATCGGTTGGGGGTGGGGGCGCCCCCAGCGCGATCAGTGCTGCTGAGCACTTTCCCTGCAGTACTTCCCCGGCGCGCTGTAGTCTCCTTACTGAGGAGATCTCGTGAGTCTCACTCTCACGAGATCTTCTCAGTAAAGAGCGTACAGTGCGCCGGGGAAGGAGGTAAGTGCTGGGGGGGGGAGGGCGGGCAGCTTGGATCACGGGGGGGCCTCACAGGGGAATGGAGGCCCCTTAGCCCAGGGGCCTCCATTCTCTTAATCCGGCACTGGGTACAGCCCTCGAACCTTAAAGCCATCCAGAGATTCCTAGGATTTGCAAACTATTATAGGAAATTCATCAGTTCCTTTTCTATTCTCGTTGCTCCCATCACTGCTCTGACTCGCAAGGGTGCAGATCCAAAAATCTGGCCACCTGCCGCAGTGTCTGCCTTTAACGCTTTGAAACAGGCTTTTGTGTCTGCCCCTGTGTTGAGACATCCTAACTTAGACCTTCCATTTATTGTTGAAGTGGATGCCTCAGAGGTAGGAGTGGGAGCCGTGCTGTCACTAAAAGACACAAAAGATCATCGCCTTCATCCTTGTGCCTACTTATCTCGAAGGTTCTCTTCCGCTGAAGAGCATTATGACGTAGGCAATCGAGAGCTACTAGCCATTAAATGGGCATTGGAAGAGTGGCACCATTGGCTTGAAGGAGCAAAACATTTCATCACCATTTACACCGACCATAAGAACCTATCTTACGTTTTATCAGCCAAAAGGTTGAACTCCAGACAGGCGAGATTGTCCCTCTTCTTCTCCTGGTTCCATTTTATTATAACTTTACGGCCTAGCTCGAAGAACCCTAGGGCAGATGCCTTATCCCGTAGTTTCATTTCGTGTCAGACTTCTACCACTGAGCCGTGTCCGATTGTTCCTGCCTCATCGGTTTTGATTGCCTTCACTCAGGATTTGAGAAAAATTCTGTTACAAGCTCAATCGCAAGCACCTCCTGAAACCCCTACAGACAAACTGTTTGTGCCTATCCACCTCAGGAAAACAGTTTTTTCTGAATGTCACGACAACCAGTCTTCTGGACACCCTGGAATTGCCAAGACCACTGAAATCTTATCCCGGGCGGTATGGTGGCCATCTATGTCTGCGAATATTAAAGAATACATATTATCTTGTGATCTGTGCTCAAAAAACAAGGTTCCTCGGAAATCACCTACTGGGCTATTGTTACCATTGCCCGTTCCAGTCAGACCGTGGACTCACTTATCCATGGATTTTATTGTCGACTTACCTCCTTCCTCCGGGTGCAACACCATATGGGTTACTGCATATAGGTTCAGTAAAATGGCCCACTTCATTCCGTTGTGTAAACTACCTTCAGCATGCAACCTAGCATCATTATTCATTAAACATGTATTCCGAATCCATGGTCTCCCTGAAAATATAGTATCAGATCAAGGCTCTCAGTTCATTGCAGCCTTCTGGAGGTCATTTTGCTCCCTGCTGGGTAATAATCTTAGTCTGTCATCTGCCTACCATCCTCAGTTTAACGGACAGACTGAGAGAGTGAACCAATCTCTAGAGCAATACCTGAGATTATATATTTATAAAAGCCACGACAACTGGGTGGTCCTTCTCCCATAGGCTGAATTCGCCTACAACAATGCATGCCATTCGTCATCCCAACATTCTCCATTCTACTGCAATTTCGGATATCACCCCAGAACCAACTCATTGTCTTTCTTGCCTACCGATAAGTCTTGTGAACCTAGGTCTACGGCCACCCGGCTTAGAAGATTTTGGAAGATGGTACATCAATCCTTACTCCGAGCCTCTTTTAAGTCCAAAGTTTTTGCCGATCTTCACCGTTCCGCCTGTTCCTTTAAGGTTGGGGACTTCGTGTGGTTATCAACCCGAAACAACAAACTCCGCCAACTATGCAAAAAGTTAGGACCCAAGTTTATTGGTCCTTTTCCCATCCTGAAACAAATTAACCCAGTATCTTTTAAGCTGAAGCTTCCAGAATCATTAAAGATATCCAACATGTTCCACTGCTCCTTGTTGAAACCCGTTCGCTCCTCTAAGAAGTTCAGACATCAATGATCTTCTAAACCTCAGCCTCTATCCATTGATGGACAGCAAGAATATGAAGTCGAGAAAATTTTGGACTCAAAAAGGGTCCAAGGACAAACTCATTTTCTTGTTCATTGGAAGGGGTATGGCCCCGAGGAGCGGTCCTGGGTGCCGCAAAGGAGTCTACATGCTGACAAGCTACTTTTTGAATTCTTCAAAAAATTCCCGGGAAAACCTGGTTGTCGGAGTTCCCTAACCCCTCTTCAAGGGTAGGGTACTGTAACGAGCCTTCCTCTGGTGCCCTCGCATCCCTGCCGGTTGTAGTTCCTGCTACTAGCACACTACCCTGCTCGTTCTCTGTATAGCCTCTGATCCTGATTACTGTTACCGACCTATTGCCTGGAATTGACTACGATTTATTGCCTGTGACCTTTTGACCCTTTGCTTGGATATTGACCACGATTGTTCGCGTGTGACCCCCGACCTTTTGTCTGGATACTGACACTTCCGGCTTGCCTGTGACCTATTCGACCCTTGACTGGACCTCACATTGTTTTCCTGGGGTTCCCCCAGTCAGTACGCAACTCACGACCCTCTGAAGCCTGCAGCCAAGTCTGTCCCCACCACTAGGGGCTCCAGCGAACACTAGGCTTCAGAGCAGACTCCGGGTTTTGTGGTGCTGGCTGTTGGGGTTCCTAACATCAGGTAAGAAGTAATTACTAAAATATGTGGCCACACGTGGCATGTCTGCCTCCTGGCTAGAATGTTTGGAACTTTTTTGACACCCCCCCCCCCAACCAATGACAAGATTTATTACTAAGGTATCTCTCTCTACTCATTTACTGAATTTTTTGTCAAGTGACAAGAACACTGCTACCCCTCCTGTTTCTGTATGTGCAATGGCACTGAACAATGGCACTGGAGACTGGAGAGTAACAAGAACACTGCTACTCCTGTTTCTGTGTGACCGATGGCACTGGATCTGCTGGGGAGGGAGGTACTTATGGAATCCAAAACCCGCTAGATACGACAATGCAATGATGATGTTATACCTTGATTCAGATCCGAGGAAGTGGGAACGTGCTGAGCCGGCTTGGCTTGGTACTCGGATTGGCGATGTTCGGGGTTTCAGTTTTCGGAAAACCAAGCCTGAGCATCTCTACTTGTAATACATTTGCTCCTTGTGTCATATAGACAGATGTAATGAGTTTTGTTTTGCAGGACTTGTCAGTTTATTAAATCCAAGCCACAGCTATAAACAGGACAGAAACTGAATGAATAGAGCAAGCAATGTTTTGTTTATGACTCTGAACTTTTGCTAAATTAAAATAATTGATGTCATTGTACTTTTTTCTGTTTTCCTATAATATTTTAATCTTGCTGATTACTTTTAATTATTTTTTGTGCTGTCTCTCCTTTGCAGATGTATGTGTTTCTTATTTATTGTTTTTAATTAACTGTGTTGTCAACTGTACCAGTTGCAAAAACCTAACATTATATGATATTATTTTAATTAAAAGAATACAGACTGGACCGTGTTTAATTCATTTTTTTTATTCCATTTAGATTTATTTGGCAAAATAGTCACTATAGTTGTTTGTTATGAATATATAACCTTCGTTACTCTTTTTTTTTCAGTGTGTTGTTTTTAACTGCTCTGATGGACTAGACTATAAAGCCATGGGGAAATTCTTCAAAGGTCTGGCACAGTCTGGAGCTTGGGCATGCTTTGATGAATTTAATCGTATTGAGCTGGAGGTAATTCTAACACTACTTTTTCAGAAAACTTAGTATGCACTGCGAGTACCAATTCTGCAAGTGCAAATATAATTGCAGAAATATAATATTGACTTACAAATTTAGTGCTTTTATGTGTACATACACCTTTACAGTGCATGGCAGAATATCAGAAATAACACACTTTAATGAAAAAAATGGATCTTCAAACCATGATTATTATAGCTATTTTTGCTAGCACCATCATTTCAACATAATACTTATAATCATCACTGCCATATGATAGTATGGGAATTTAAAATAAACAATACATCTAATTAGATTACATTTAAAGAGATATTAAAGTAAAATAAAACTTGTGCTAATTGGGTGAAGCACAGGAAAATGTGTATGTTAGACATAGTTACAGGATGTCCTCAGTGCAGACTATGAGTAAACTTAGGGAGTTGTGCATACTACCAGATTGAGGTTGTTCCACACTAAGGGGTCTATGTATTAAACTGCGATCAGCCATTAAAACACAGAAAACATCAGTGTTCTCCATAAAATGGTGGTTGCACAATTTATGAAGGGCTTAAGGCAGGAGAAATTAAAGATTGTTCCTGCCATAACTTATTTAATGTATCTTAACGCAGTCCCCATAGATTTATATGGGGGCAGCAATGTCTGCAATGCATGAAGCTTTGTAAAAGCTTTTTGCAGCAAGGTCATGCCATCTCAGGATGGCGCTATCTGTCATTTTCTATGGGATGCAGTTGAAGCCTCTCAAGGCTTCGCTGGATACCTCACTCGTGGAAGTCCTATGCGCATAGCTGCTGGGGAATTACAGCGGTGCTTCATTATACATCTCTACGATTTGCAGCCATACATAATTATTGTCACCGCACTGTTTGATACATCAGAGCCGTAACTTAGAATTCTAGCTCCGGTGGCGATAAAGACAAATGCCGTCCCCCTAGCCCTCAATTTTAACCAATTGAACCTAAAATATTCCTAAATTGCGCCCCCCTTCAGCGTTGCGCCCTGGGCGGTCGCCCCCTGTCGCACAGCCCTAGTTACGGCCCTGTGATACATAGACCCCTAAGTAAGGAGTGCCAGTGTGCCTAGTTTTGCAGAGAAGATTGCTTGGAGATAAGGTGCCTTTTTAGTGGTGTTCCTTGCTTTGTGTTTGGGAAAACAGCCATTTTCACTCTGCAAAAACACTTGAGTTTTGCCCCAATTCTGAGCCAATGGAGATCAGATATAATCTCACATATTGAATGGGATGCATTTTGCTTCTATCAATAGAACTTAACCAGAGAAGGCTATTTCTAGGCACACAGTA
This sequence comes from Mixophyes fleayi, assembly GCF_038048845.1. Lineage (NCBI taxonomy): Eukaryota > Metazoa > Chordata > Amphibia > Anura > Limnodynastidae > Mixophyes > Mixophyes fleayi. The sequence goes on from NC_134405.1 coordinate 216,018,164, forward strand.
AGAAATACATATTAAAAAGATTGAAATATAAAAAAGGCCATTTAAACTATAAATTAGGCTAAATTGAGCAGAAATCTTTTAGTTAATGAAAGGAGTGGTTCCAAAGTGAAAGAAGATTGGATTTTTGATGTGACATTTACACTATTGCAATGCACCAGTTTAAATGTTTTGCCGTTAGCTCTTCTAGTCTGTGAATTCTTCTCCAACAACTGCAAAGTGGACATCCACATTGAAGTGTGTTCAGGTGTACTATCTAGGAAAAAACAAAGGGCCTTTTGTGCTTCATAATTAAGGTTCTATCTGACGTATTTTTCACCTTTCTGGTCATGACAGTGCACCCTATGACATCACACCACATCACAAAGATGTCATATATATTTTTGCCATTGTAGTATGCCCCAATTCATTGTATTGAGCGAGGATTTTCACACCTAATTAAACTGACATAAGAACTCTGGGAGGAGATAAAGGAATTCTGGGGAACATAAAATAATGGATCTGTACTAAATGGTGACTTCTGCATCCTTTAATATTTGTATTACAAATACAAAGGGGGAACATGTAGGGATAGAGTCCTTTTCATTTCTCAGTGTACTGAAGTATTTTTAAATAAGCCCTATAAACATATTAAATTATGTTCTAAAAATGTATATAGTTTTCTTTTAGTAGCATATTGTTTTGTTTTAATTGAAATACATAAAGATTTCAATAGCGTATTATTTTCCATTATTACATGTTAAAATATCAAGCAATTAGTACAATCACAAGACTATACTATATCTGTGTGCTAAGCTAGTATATGCAGTCTAAGAGAAAAATTTCCTGTGATACGCAGAAATATGCATTCATTATAACAATTAAATTTTTCAGTGCTATAACTCCTGTGCATCTGACATCGCATTGCAATCAAGAACGAGGATTTTGGCACTGGCCAATCCAGTTTAAAAAATTATATTATAATATGCACATTTTGTTTTCAAATATTCTTCATGTATATTCATAAGCCCATAACTTTATTAATAAATACACAGGATTAAGGAATATGTGTGAAATGCTTCTTATACTTCAAATGGGGGCTTCTGTGATGAGATCACTCATGGTAGATGGTGACATGCTAATTACTACTAGCAAACAAAGCTCTTAAAGGAAAAAAAACTTTGTTACAATCAATTCTTAAAGACGCAAATAGTTAGTGAAAGTGAAGCAGGTAAAAACAAGTCTGCTAAAATGTTTATTACTGTTATCAGGCAATTTATTATTATGCAAGTGTATACCAAATGCTGTAAATTACTGACAAAAAGTGACAGCAATTACAATGGATTCAATAGAATTTGTAGGAAGTTTCGGAAGACTTATGATCAAGGATTTCCCTATATACATGAAGGAGTCATGAGTGGAGTCAATCTGTCATGAGCAGAATGTACCTTCAAGACAAAGGGAGAAATCATGTTGATATTTTTTCATTTGAAAGGGTTCTAATTTCTCTACAAAAATGATTGTGTAAATTGCATTGTTTTTTAAACAAAATATAACACCTTAATAATGAAATATATAACTTGTGGTTAATACGGTAAAAGGAACTGACATAGAATCTACAGAGTGAAGCCCTCAGGAAGGCTAAAGCAAGAATCCCAACTATTATTAAGAAGATCAATGTGTAATATGCCACTGCCAAGGGCCTGTACGTGGTACACATTTGTAACTTTTTACCATTGAATACCCTTATTTATTCATTGGGAGTCTTGTTAGTCTGCATTGCATTTAATATAATTTATATGACAAATAAACTGGCATATGAAGTAAGAATTTGTTGACAGAGTGTATTTGGAAACATAATCCTTTCCTAACCAGTATCTAACAGGAGATTTGGGGGCCGTCGCATCAGAATATATTTGTTACATACAGTACATTTGATCAAATATCTTAAAGGAGTGCTCACTAGTTTAACTAGAACTGAAACATCTCTCACAACTTTTAAAATTGCTGTACCCCTTGTACTGTACAATTTAGCACAAAGACACTAGGGACCTCATTTAGAGTCGTTCACAAGGTCTGTGTAAGAAGTCTAGGAGTAGGAGTGTTTTGCAGCTTGGTAGGGTATTACGAGTGGCAAGCAACCCCAGTTGTGTCTGACTCGTAATACCCTACTGAGCTGCGAGCAGTTCCTGCAGCTAGCTAACTGCTTGCGCCACCTAATTCCTGCCGCACAGTTTTAGCCCTTTTTGACGTGTGTTGCGTCTGTGCCTCACTGCGCCTAGGATTTACTTACAGGGTCACGCCTTCACAATTCCGCGTTCTGCCCTTTCTCTCATAGTGAGCCGCAAGCTGTCGCAAGTGTTAATTGCGTCCAAGATGCAGGCGCATATATGGTGCTTGCTGCACATGCGTGATAGTGTTTTTTTGTTTGATGCGCCTAAAACAGACTTTGCATCCGACTCTAAATGAGGTCCTAGTTGTTCAAGTGTAAAACCTTGAAAAGCATGAAGATTTCTGTGAATATGGGATGCATCAGGGCTAGTAGAAACATACCTCTTTACAAATGCCTGAAAATTAGATAGTTTTGTAAGCTTTTGTCACTACAGAAAGTACCATCACATTAACACTCAGTTTTCCAGCATTCTAGATTAAGTAAACATTATCACTTCTCCAAGCGGAGAAATAAAATATTAAAATGGAACCTATATTAATCTATTAAACTATAGCTGATATTTGTTAAAATTATTTAAATAGGGAAAATCGTCAATTTTATCCTGTCCGATTAGAAGAGAAGTTGCTTATTTAACATTGATAGATGTCATATGTCACCCACGTATGGTATTGGATACATATTTATCCTTAGTATCCGTGTTTTGTGTAATGTATCTGTGCACACAAGTTTAATATTTAATCCTAAATATCACACTCTCATATATAGTATAAATACACATTATTCTACCATGGATGTTCCGTTTGTTTACAGTAAACAACATTTTATTTTTCATTCATCCGAACCTTGTTCACATTCAGTTGCCATTAATCTTAGTTGTGTGGACACTTTCTATATGTGCAATACATTTTCTCTCAGAACAAAAATTGTGCTTATGTTCCCCAGGAGATAGATCACCTTATGCCACTTGATTTCCAAGGTAATATTTCAAATCATGTTTACCAAAATAATCCTGTGCTCTCTGAAGAGCAATTGTTTATTTAAGTCAATTGTGGACACTGCTAAATGTATTTCATGTGTCCTCCATGCAGGTTATTAGCTATTTATTGTTATTACTTATCCACAGTGTTCAACCTCACTGATACTTTTATATCAAACTGGACTTGAATATAATATATTATCCTATAAGCTATCCAATGTCGCGCAACCCAAAACATAAGTGAATAATCACATAACAGGGACTGCAAGGTCTCTGTACTTAGTCTATCTAATCAACGTACATTTCACTAATAGCTTTATATGTTTAAAAATACTGAATGGTTTCAATGATTGGATGGCAGCATAAAGTTTATAGCTGGATTTAAAAATACTTACATGCTCAGCTTGCTTGTTGCATATTTGAAGGGAACTTGTGGTTAGCATGTTTATAAAAAATGTATATACATAATATATGTTTTTAGGGTTAGTTGGCTACTTTTGTGATCGTGTTTTATTGTTAACTGGTTCAATTTAAGACAACCCATGGTACTGAGAACCACTTAATTAAGTTGCTTATAAAATAGCTATTATTAAGTATCATACACATTCTGAAACTTATTTTTATACATCACACTTATCTCCTTAAGGTTTTGTGTAATAAAATCTATTTAATATCTCTTCAGGTACTTTCTGTAGTCGCCCAACAGATTCAGACTATCCAACGTACCATATCAGAGCAGCTAAAAACGTTTGTGTTCGAAGGAACAGAAATATGCATGGATTCATCATGTACGGTATTTATTACCATGAATCCCGGCTACGCGGGAAGAGCTGAACTTCCAGATAACTTAAAGGTGAGTTGCAGTATTGTGTAGAATCAAATACAAGGATTTCATAAACTTAAGAGACAATCTTAAATAAAAATGTTAAAAATAATTCTTATAGATATGTGAATTATCTACTTTGCTGCTACAAATGAAAGGACATTCTGTATTTATATTGGATAGATAGATAGATAGATAGATAGATATGAGATTTGATTGATAGATATGAGATCGATTGAAAGAAAGATATTAGAGTGATAGATTGATATGAGATAGATAAATATGAGATAGAAAGATAGATATGAGATTGATCGATAGATAGATATTAGATAGAGTGATAAATAGATATGAGATAGATAAATATAAGATATTCTAATATGATATAATGCCTAGGTGAATTTGTTTGTCTTTCTGTGGCTAGATTTTAAGTACCCCCATAACAGATGCCATTGGTCCCAGAACTAAGCTTGTATTCATGAAAACCTGTTTTTAAATGTAATTTATACCAGACAACCAGGATATTTACAATTATGGTACAATTCCATAGTTCACTAATCACCATTGAGTATTCAATTTTTATAAGAAATTAGGAATCTACATACATACTTGCATGAAATATTTTATGTGCTGAATGTACATAATTAAAAAATATGTTTTCATTGTATTTTTTAATTCAACTGGGAACATCTATAATTTATATTTCAGTTGCTTCCACATTTTCTGTATGTTTAAAGGAACACTACCAAAACAATTGTGTGTCATGGTGCATACTGTATAATTAGGTTTAAATATAGCTCTAAGGAGAATATAGTCACAGTAAGCTTTGTTTATATGAATCCTTGCACAATGTATACATAACAGGAAAGTGCACAGCCCTTTTCTCCCCAAAAAAGGAAAGATTGGCTGCGTTTTGCACCTTTCAGTTAAACATATACAGGAAAGGTCATTTTTAGGCACTGTTTGGACAATGTTATAAAATCCTTCAAACACACAAAAGTGATACATGCAAAAAATACTGTCCCATGGTCCCCACATGCTCATCATTTATTTCAGACATAAATTAGGTCAAAGCAAGCAGTTTTTTAGAAGACAAACTGAAAAGTTCAAACAAATAATTGGGGTAGTATTATGTCGCTATTAAGTTCGACTTTGAAGGGAATTTTCACTCTTACTACTATGCCAATACGTGGATCCCACATGCCTACAAAACTAGGTGTTATCTGATTTTCTTGGGACAGTCCCAAGGACCATGAATTGGGCATATACCTTGAAATGCGCTAGGTTGCCAAGTAGGTGCACTTGCACACATAAAGAAGGATTGTGGGTATGCAGGTTTTCATTGGGACAACTGGTGTTGAAATATTCATACATTTCCCTTTATTTTCTGATGATACATTCCCCAGTGCTATGCTGCACACAAGTAAACATAAACCACTTTTGATGTCACATAAAGCTGACAATATACATTTCAACAGCTTGGACCAGATAGAATTTTCATTACGCAGGACCAAAAGTGACATAATTTAGTGTGCGGTGATCAGGAAACATGATTCCTTGTGCAATCTAAGTCTATCATCCAAGTCCAAACAGTTGGATCTGTGGTAATTTGTCCTTTATGTGTGTACAAACAGGCGCAAACAGCTTATATCTTGTAGAAGGTTGTTGTAGAGAAAAAACAGACCTACAAAAGATTTTCAAACAAAAGCATTTCCTTTTTCCATTTCTAGATTTCAAATTGCCACCCCCCCTAAAGTATTTTTGTCTATATATTTCCACATTAATAATAGTCATAGAGCCACATGTCCTCATCTTTACCAAAATCTGTTAAAATAAATAAATATATTCTATAGTAAATGGTCACTGACAATTTTGTACAATATTTACTAAAATAAAATTAATTTTAAGTACATAAACATATATGGTACATTCATAGAATAGTGCCGCCAGCCTGCTGGCACCTTAGGTCAATGTCTTTGCCGCTTTTCCATAAATCAAGTCATGCTTGTTTCTACATCTTATTGGATTTGTTAGTTCTCTAAGATGCTTTTGAAGATTTATTTAAAGATATGATTCTAAAATGTAGGCCTCTAAGTTGTACTTGGTTGCTTGATCTTATTTTTCTTCGTTATCATTTTCCTGGAAAGTTTTTCAGTTCTTTTCTGGTACTTTTGCTGTTTTTATTTCAAATTTGTTAAATTTTATCCCTCAGCTAAAAAGCCTAAGGAGTAAATTTATCAAGCTGCGAGTTTCTGGCTTGTTTGAAAAGTGGAGATGTTGCCCATAGCAACCAATAAGATTCTAGCTGTCATTTTGTAGAATTTACTAAATAAATTATATCTAGACTCTGATTGGTTGCTATAGGCAACATCTCCACTTTTCAAACCCACTGGAAACTAGCAACTTCATAAATTTACCCCTCAGGCTCTTTTTGGTTTGGCTGGGATTACAGATACAGAGTAATGCCCTATGGTGTCAATTGATTTCACTTGTGTAGTTGTTGTAAAAAGTCTATGATCCCATTGGCTGTTGTTAATATGTAAAAAAGAAAAACACACTAAGCTCCCCTTATGAAAAAGTAATTTTTTACAAAATAAAACACTCACTCATCTAGAGGTCCACAGAAAAGCTTTGCTAGGCATCATTTTTTTCAACAACACTTTTTAATAAACCAAAATTGGCTGTAGTAAACATATGTGCATGAAAGCAACAAATACATCTTGTTATTATGGGCACATCATTGGGTATATTTACTAAACGGCGGGGTTTGAAAAAGTGGAGATGTTGCCTATAGCAATCAATCATATTCTAGCCATCATTTATTTAGTGCATTCTACAAAATGAAAGCTAGAACCTGATTGGTTGCTATAGGCAACATCTCCATTTCTTCAAACACACAGTTTAGTAAATCTAGCCCCATGTATCCTTTGCCTAGCAACAGTTACTCCCTGGTCTATTATTTAACCTTCTGTCTGTTGGACAGGAAATTACTATAGAAACTTTTCACTGAAAAGAAAATATATTTCCCAGAATCCTTCAATTCCAGCAGTTATGCTGCAAATGCAATTGCAAAGCTAGGACTGTCAATCATAATAAACCAGTTATGACTGACAATCAGAACAAGGCATGTAAATATCAGTGAGAGGGCAGCAAATCCAAGATAAGTAAAAATAATAATAATAAAAATAATAATAGTATTTTTAATTAAAATTGTGTGAGATACATTTTAAAAAATGGATTTTCAATATATCAGTCCAAGAAGTGGGCCAATCATAAACATCATATATAAAACTACACTGTTGTCTTTAAAACCTTTAGATTCATATTTGTCCACTTAGCTGTGCGTTGAAAGCAGAACATATTCTAGTTACACAATCGTTTCTCTCCCCAATGAAAAGTAACAGGGGAAATATTTCATACTACTCGAGTGCTGCTATGTTTCTTCCTCCTCATTTGAATACTATCAGTAGAGAGAGAGGGCGAACAAAGAAAATATGAAAGAAATAACTAAAAAGTATGATGTATAGATGAAAATCAGAAAACATTCAATGTACTTTGATATATTTTTATTTCCCTTATATAATAGTGCATGGTTTATTTTTCATATTGTAGGTTTTATTCCGGACCGTGGCTATGATGGTACCAGATTATGCTTTAATTGCTGAAATATCTCTGTATTCAATGGGCTTTGTTGCTGCTCGCACTCTTGCTGCTAAAATAGTAGCTACGTACAGATTATGCTCTGAACAGGTAAGATATTTCTGCCAATAATATGTGATGTGAGTGTGTGTGTATGTATAAGTGTGTGGGTATGTGTATATATATATATATATATATACATACACACATATAGGACCTCATTTAGAGTCGGACGCAAAGTCAGTTTTAGGGGCATCTAACCAAAAAACACTACCACGCATGTGCAGAAAGCACCAAATCCGCCGGCATCTTGGACGCAATTAACACTTGTGACAGCTTGCGTCTCACTACGAGAGAATGGGAGGAAGACGGAATTGTGAAGGCGTGACCATGTAAATACATCCTAGTTGCAGTGAGGCGCAGACGCAACACACGTCAAAACAGGGCTAAAGCTGTGCGGCAGGAATTAGGTGGCGCAAGCGGTTAGCTAGCTGCAGGAACTGCTCACAGCTCGATAAGGTATTACGAGTGGGACGCAACTGGGGTTGCTTGCCACTCGTAATACCCTACCAAGCTGCGGCACACTCCCACTCCTACACTTCCTAAACGGACTTTGCGTCTGACTCTAAATGAGGTCCATAGTGACATTTGTGACACATAATTGTGGAATGTAATACAGTCATCTGTATCTCATAACATATTTAGTTCCTATCAGGGATAGTCTTTGCAAGTATGGACAATTGAGCAATATCCTTTCTAGGGCCCCTCCATTGCACTTTAGGGGACATGGCTATTGCCATAGGGGGTGTGACTAGGCTCAAAGTCAATTTAAAATAATTAACTTGGAAATAAGTTTAACTAAATTTGTAGGTATGTTCAAAGAAGTAGATAACACCAAACAGTGGTCAGCAGCAAGGACATTAATTTTTGCTCACCTGTAATGCAGTGGTCTAAGCCCGAATAATGCAAGAGAAGTGTGGGTGTAGTAACAATTTGTCCAAAACTTATGAAACTGCAGGTAAGACTGAACTGTACAGCACACAATTTTCAACTTTTATTAAAAATATTCCTCTATACAGAAGTTAGTCATCTTTCTTCTTTATACCCCTCATATGTCATAAAGCAGGGCTGCACAAATATTTTAGAATCTAGGAGCCAGGCTAAAATTTTAAGAGCCAGTGATATGAAATTGGTTGATAAATAGCAGACTAAACTCATAAACCCCCAACTAATTTACATACAGCTCATCAATATTACAGGTATTTCAATTATTTCAATCCACAATCATAACCCTTCTCTATCCCCCATCTATCTTCATCTCAATCCTCTTCTTCATATTACTCCTGTATTCCTCCCTTCAAGTTCATTCTCTATAACCCCTCTCATTCAAAAAATTCACTCCTCCTCTGCATCATCATTGGCCATTCAATCCTCTTCTCCATCCCACTGTTCCCCAGTCCCCCACATCATCAGCCTCCCCTCATAATACGAACATGCTTTCCTTATCATCACTATCATCGTTCTCCATCATCTCTCCTTCACAGTGTACAGTAAGTTCTCCCTGTGTACAAAACAAAAAGACAGTTGTCAGTGCTTAACCTTTACACCGCATATCTGTGTGTATCTAGTAATTTGAAAACATGAGGTATTAGTTCATATTTTGATCAAAACATTTAAGCCTGCATTCCAGCGTAAAAGGCACCTCATTGTATGCAGGTCCTACACTGACCTATATGCTTTAAAAACCATTAAAATGCAGTTAAAATCAGATGCACTGACCTCCCAGGTATAGGGGTTTTTGTTTTGTATACATATATGGGCATTTATTATTTCCACGCAGCTGGTACCATATACAATATGGGATATACCGAGCGCGAGCTTGTTTTTTCTCTGATTTTGTTTCAAAATATTGCCTTATTGTCATAGTAGCTTTCTATTAAGCCTATTTAAGGCACATTTGGGTGTGGCTCACAAGCCAGCCCTTGCTACCTGGGAGATGAGTGCATCTGATTTCAACTGTATTTTAATTGTGTTTAAAGCATACAGGTCAGTGTAGGACCTGCATATAATGAGGTGCCCTTGACGCTGGGGTGCAGGCCTAAATGTTTTGATCAAAATATGAACTAATACCTCATCTTTTCAATTTGCTAGACACACACAGATATGCAGTGTAAAGGATAAGCGCTGACAACTGTCTTTTTGTTTTGTATACACATATGGGCATTTATATTGCCACGCAGCTGGTACCATATACAATATGAGATATACCGAGCGTGGGCTTATTGTCATGCAGCTGGTACCATATATAATATGGGATATACCAAGCGTGGGCTTGTTTTTTCTCAGGTTCTCCCTGTGCTCTTTTTCCTCCTGATGGTTTTCCAGCCCACTACAATTGCAGCACACTTCACACAACTCTGAGTAATTATGACCAGCAACTGCAAATGACACATATACCCTTTAATAGATATTCTCACAGTGATCAATAGGTGTGTCAGCCACCAGTCAGTGGGCTACACAATAAATAACCAGTAGCATTTCTTCTAGTACACCAAATCAAGATATCTTTTATTTGAAATGCTGTATTCATTACACTTGTATTGTATTACTGTGCTACTCATGCCCCAACCACAATACAGAACAGAAATATTTTACATTCATCATGCCACCTCTATTCAGAAAATAACTGTTCATCTCTACCTAAGCACTACTGTATGATATTAGAAATGTGATATAATTACTAATAAGTTTAAATCTCAATATCACATAAAAAGTATTGCAAAATATCAAAAGTCACAGTTTTCAGCTAGTTCATGTACACAAAGGTTAAAAGAACTGAAAATGGATTTGTATCATATCTTCACGGTCAGCTCTCAGCTTCACTTTGATTAATGATTCTAATTTTATCTTCACAATGTTTTGATAGTTTAATATGTATTCATCCCCCAATCAATTAAAGCACGTCACCAATGTCTTTATTCATTTAGTTACTTTTCTGATTAGTGATTATAAAGATCTACCCCAACCCCACCTTGTGCCAACTCGAACGAGTCCTAGATTTTCAACCAAGATTAGTTCCTGCCTGAGGTTTTCTGATCCTGCTCATTCCCCCATTTATAGATATTAGTATTGTTTCAACATAACATTTGATCTTGCCACTTTGTGCTCAGGCACTTTTCAGAGAAATGTAATAAGATGGATATAGGGCTATTGTCTGATAGAAAAGCATTACCCTTTAGGGTGAATACATGACCCAGCACAAAGATCTGACATCCCATCTGCTTTGTGCCTTGTCATTCCATTATTCAAACTTCCTTCATTCTGCCTCTTGTCACTGTGCAACTGGTGCAACGCTTAACACTCAAAATACTTCATCTGAAACTTACTGATCTGTTTCTCGGCTTCTTGTTTTTTTTCTGATTTTCATTTCCTTTATAATCTTACATACATTAAAGTTTATTTATTTCTTTCAACTTCTATTTGATGCAAACTTCAAACAAAATGTAATAGAAGACAATAGTTGAATGCAAAAGAGCTGGTAAGACTAGAAAGGGAAATATTTAAACTTGATTACTAAAATTATTTACCTAGAACCAAAACATTGACAATTCTGCATCAAATTTATCATAGAAAATAACAAGGTTTATTTGCTTAGGTTGAGTCATTTTTTTATTATGTAGTAATGTAACAAGACTTTTTTTTCCATTTATGAAAGTAAAAATATATCAGCATTGTGAACCACAAGTCTTAGGGGACTTGGAGCTCTCTTCAGATGGTGACAGCTCACAATATACATTGCCAGCTACATGCTACCAGTAATGTTGGGAGATACACTTCAGTAATTCCTGAAAGCTACAGGGTGTCTTCTCCTGAACTGTATGACTCATTGATTATCATATATTACCTTCATAACTATGTATGTACAGTGTGTATAGGTTTATTTATATGGTGCCACACAGTGTACACACTATACTAATATTATAGTATAAAGTACCACTGGAAAATTATTTTCTGGCATTAAAGAGCTTACAACTTAAACATAGTGGGCCTGATTCATTAAGGATCTTAACTTGAGAAACTTCTTATTTCAGTCTCCTGGACAAAACCATGTTGCAATGCACAAATTAGTATTCTGTTTTGCACATAAGTTAAATACTGACTGTTTTTTCATGTAGCACACAAATACTTGATAGCTTATTTGTACACTGAAATTTAAAGTTGATATTTGTGTGCTACATGAAAAAAACAGTCAGTATTTAACTTATAGGCAAAACAGAATATTAATTTGCACCCCTTGCATTGTAACATGGTTTTGTCCAGGAGACTGAAATAAGAAGTTTCTCAAGTTAATGAATGAGGCCCAGTATCTGTAGCTGCTTCTGTAGTTTGCTCAATGTCACAATATGAATCAATCTATTTCTGCAAACCTGTTGTTTTGTTAAGGTTTCTTATTTTATTTAAAGAGTGATGGTATTAATTGTATATGCAATAGTTAGATAGATATAATACATAAAATAACTACAGCAAATCTTGTCTTGATCTGCATAAACTTATAATTGAGAACAAGACTAAATTAGCGCTTATTTCATCAACATGAAGATAAATAATAACAAACTTAATCTTAATTTGTGTTCAGCTGTCTTCCCAGCATCACTATGACTATGGCATGAGGGCAGTTAAATCAGTATTAACAGCTGCTGGAATCCTGAAGGTTAAATTCCCAAATGAAAAAGAGGATGTGCTGATGCTTCGATCAATACATGACGTTAATCTGCCCAAGGTAGGGTCCACTTACTTCTACAGTGAGCACTTCCATAATATGTTACTGTGAATGGGGAACTGCATGACAGCAAACATGAGCTGGTGCTAGTTCTGGTTTTCCCCGGCGACATTTCAGATCGATTGACAATTACAATAGCTTAATTGCAATGTTTATGACTCTACGCTTCCTTCGAAATGTCACCACGGAATGGAGTAGAGTTTTCATCTGCATATATTTCATTAGACAATGGCTCTCCTTACTTGCAGAATATATATGATTATTTGATTTGTTCAATCTTTACTCTATATGCTGATGACTAATATTTTACATTATGTTTATTCTGTTACTTGTCACATGGTCTAAGGCACTTAAAAAACAATAGCTTTAAAAGCTGCATTCATGCTGCAATATATTTTGAATTGGAAAACTATAGGCAATTCAAAGGTTGCACAATCCGTATAAGACTATAACAAAGCTATGGCATTAAAATATAAACATTTTCAAAATTCTATGTACAAATAACCAATATTTTGTCCTCTTCAACATGAAAAATAAATTGCTGAAACCAATAAATAGAAATCAAATGTTGTAGATATCAACTTTCTGTTGCCTCATTTTAATATTTTATAAAGTGCGCTAAACTAGATAAATATAAGTAGCATCTTTGTATATTAACATTGAGGTGTCCTCTTAGTGAGAATCTGCTTCTACCACTAGCATTGTTCCATTGTTCCTCTTAGCTTATTTCCTACATGGGTTTACAAAATGACTAAATATGTGTTGAAAACAAGTGATAATCTGCAAGTATAACAAAGGCAACATTCAACGATGAATAGGAGTGCTGGGGGTCCTACCATACAGCCTTTGGGTGGATGGTTGTTCTAGACAGGGCAATTTAATGGCCTTCAGCCAAATGTTTTGGGGGTCTATAAAACTACCCCATAGGCTCTATTCACCTCTCCCCCAGGAGTGGGGATTGAGCATTCTTGTGGTCCCCAGGCTAATTCTGTTGACTTTACCCATACCGTGGAGGTAGTGATATCTGAGGGCTGGGGGCCGTGCACAGTACTTAAGCTTAAGTAGAAGAAAGAACAAAAAAAACAGAACACACATTTACCACTTTTCTTGTTGAAATAATTTTTATAGAGACAAAAGTATTTACTTTCATCCATTGCATAATTTTGTAGTATTGATCAGTTGTATTCTAATGGATAAATAGAGGGGGGGGGGATAAAAATAACAAATATATAATATAATGTGAACACTTCTACCAATATTCTTCCATGGTGAGGTTGGGTTATAGATCTCCCAAGGAATGTAGTTTGAAACAATTACTGCAGTAAATAGTTTTTCATTTATGTGCACTTTTTGAATATCAACTTTATAAATATATATATTGCAATTTAGAGTAACTTTACATTTATTCCTTTTCATGACATGATAGAAATTATTATTACTTTTGTTTAGCCTAATCTACAGTACAGCAATGTATCTTTTAATTGTAGATGGAATTTAACAAAATGCAGTACTGGCCAGACAACTTTTTTTTTTTTCTTTTAGGACATTCAATGTTTCTAATCTTTTTTTCCTCTTATTTTCAATTTGCAGTTTTTGTCCCATGACATTCCAATTTTTGATAGCATCATTTCTGACCTCTTCCCAGGGGTTATATTGCTAACTCCTGACCATGGCAGTCTCGAGGTGTCCATCAGGGAAATCACCAGGAAAATGAATCTGCAACCAGTCCCTTGCTTCATCAAGAAGATAATACAAGTCAGCAAATGTTCCTCACATTCACATTTGAAAGCAGTTTGTTTTCAAGAAATGTCATTGAATATACTACAACAGGGTTCTCATTTAGCGGATGCAGCATATGTGCTCTTTTATTACATTATATAACGATTGCAGATGTGTTGTGTCTGATAGACTTATGGTAAACACAATGCACACACTGACATTTCCCCATGAAAAGGGATGTTGGAAACAATTGTTAATGTCTCATTAGTACAAAGAATACATTCTGTTACAATACAGAATTAAATGTTACTGCATAAACAGCGAGAGACATTGTATATTTTATATCTATCTCTGTAATGCACTAGGAATAAAACTAGTTGATTAACCTGCTCTTTAAAGTTTTCAAGATTTAACATGTAAAGGACAGTAGCCGATGATAGCAAAATGTAGAGGAACCACTGGTAAATCTGTTATTATTAAATAAAAATACCAAATCTAATGATTTGAGAGAAATGAGCAAGTAAAAATATAATAATTGTAACAATTGTTATGTCTGAAATTATAGTCGCAAAAAGTCACAATATGTGTGACCCACAAAAACGGCTACAGTGCATCTTATATCTATATATTAACCAGATATAGGGTTTAGAAGCATAATCTGCCCCACCACACCCCCAAAGGAGCAACGGCTCCTACATCTGCTTAACTTTTAGAAAATCTAAAGAATTCTTTAGCCATTACTGCAGATTGTTTTTGAAAATGTCTTCTGATTCACTCATAGTAAAAATGTGTCCATGCTCATTTTATTTGCTCTGATTCTGAAAGACACTTACTGAATGTGAGTTTTTTACATGTTAGTAATTTAATAATTGAGTAATGTGCCTGTCGGAATGAACTCCTAACATCTGCATAACCTCAGTCCAAACAATGCAAAAATCAAGATAAACCACATAAACAAGGATAAAAAGCGGTTATAAAATATTCCACAAATATAGGACTTTCATGCAGTAAAATGCATCTGAATGTATATGCTTAATAAAGGACTTTTTGAAATGTCCTTTTTTATAATGAATTACATATAATTCCTCATTTTCATGTTTTTGGTCCAGAAAGTATGAATATTATTATTTATTTACTCTAGTAAGATGGCATCATACCAAATAACTTTGAGTTGACTATATGTAAGATATTACAAGAGTGTTGAGTCTTATATACATTCTATGTTTTATTTTGTGACAAATTGTACTTTTACATAAAATTGTCATATGATTTGCTCAGGTCCTACTTTGTTTCCAAACAAGTCATCTAGATGATCTCATTTTACAGCAAGTTACAGAGCCCTCTCCATCACCACTACACTTCTTTGGCCACAGTGCACAAAGCATAAGGCTTGATTTGCTCGGCAGATGTCAAGCATTCTTAGTAATTTCTTTCCTAGACATCTGCTTTAGACTTGGCACAGAGAAGAAGCAGAATAAAACTGATTTGGGGGAATTTTTTTTATAACTTTAATCTTTACTTAAGGCAGAAAAGTAATCCGCAAACCACATACCCCAAAAATTGGGCTCAATTAGTTGTTGGTAAAAAATAAAATACATGTATTAAATAAATATGTAAATAAGTAAATGATAGAATATGAAATTTGCAGAATGGAAGCCATACTTGTAGTAGAGGTAT
Organism: Mixophyes fleayi; assembly: GCF_038048845.1. NCBI lineage: Eukaryota > Metazoa > Chordata > Amphibia > Anura > Limnodynastidae > Mixophyes > Mixophyes fleayi. The sequence goes on from NC_134405.1 coordinate 216,033,924, forward strand.
CCTGGTCTAAATGAAGCAATCTGCAACATAAGGTCCAGAGTAATTTTCAGTTGCTAACAAAATCTACCAGAAGAGTGGGAAGAAAATATAGTTAGGTCCGTTATGTTGAGTGTTTTAGAGCATTTTTTGTTAAGCTGAGACTCAGATGCAATTAAAGCACATACAAAACTGTGCATGTATACAACTTGCGTCCCTCTACATTGAGTTGAGTATATCTTACAAAGTAGGGGCGTGGAGATGCAAGTCAACCGTGCCCCTTAGAGATGCATTTAATTTTGACTTACACATATCTTTATGATACGCCTTTTTGGAGCTGTATATTTGCATGTCCTATAGTCCTATGTGTAACTCTAAATCAGGCCCACCCTCAGTACTTGCAGTATGGCTTCACACCTATGTTTATGCTATGTTCATCGTTGCAGCCAATGCGAATAACACATATGTATCTACAGAAATATTCTAAATCCTTATATAGTATAGGAAAATTTGACAATAATAAAAATATTAACTTTTTTCAGATATATGAAATAATGCTGGTTCGACATGGGTTTATGTTGATTGGAAGCCCACTGGGTGGTAAAACATCTGCAATTAAAGTCCTTGCTGGAGTTCTGAAAGACATGGAAGCAAAAGGATTGATGGATGAACATGGAGTGGATTATATTTTTATAAATCCAAAGGCTATCACTATAGGACAACTCTATGGCAGTTTTGATCCAGTATCACATGAATGGATTGATGGTAGGTATTTCACTAATAGAACTTCAACATGCACAAACATCACTCCTTTAAATCCTGATATATCATCATAATCATCACCATTTATTTATATAGCGCCACTAATTCCAGAGCGCTGTACAGAGAACTCACTCACATCAGTCATATATGTCTACCTGTTTCTGTATTTCTAACCTGTAAGGGAGAGATTCAATTCAGCGCGAGGTGTATTCGTAACGTCTGTGCAGACACTTCGCGCTGATGCTATGGCTGGAATTTCACTCAAAATGCGCAAGATCCCTACAGTAATTGTCGGCAATGTGCACACACCACATCGCCGGCAATTAAATCCCCCCTATGTGTATAGATAGATATATGTATATATATCTTTTTTGCACAAGCTACAGAGCTAAATGCTGTTTATAGTCATGTCTATCTACACATTCAGAATTATTATTTCTTTAGGAATGTCGCACTGTAAAAATCAAAAACATTTTTTGTTGTGGTATACACTATACAACATGTATTGTGTATCTAGTATATTTGTATATTTTTTTTATTTTTAAGTGTTTTTATATTCATTGCAATCTGTATAACAACACCTACACCAAATGTGTCTGTTTTCTAATTGTATAACTAAAGAGTTCTATTATTATAGATATGTGTAACCCTTAGACACCTTTTGGCCTGAAAGCTTTCATCTGCTATGATTTTAGGTAACAGTATTATGTACAATAGATATAGTAGTCTTTTTTACCTTAAATTTAGGATTACAATCCAGCAATAATAATTTATGAACTGGAGGAACTGGAAATGTGCTGCAAATGCCACAGAATTGCTGGATGAGCGCATGGATGTTTTGGCAACATACAGAATGACTAAATTTGACATTGGACAATGATTGTTCCTTAATGTTGTGGGATAGGTGCAGTTATGTACCTAAGTACATGCAAGACATGCAAGTCAAGATTTTGTTTTTTATGTAAAGTTATATTTGAATGAACTAGGGTGGCAACTGTACAATATATTTATGTGGTGCCACAGGGCTTGTAAGCCATGCTCAATAGCCAGAAATGTACAGGGGCACCGAAAGTACAGCACAATGAGCATAGTCATTTAATATAAAATACTGTATTTAATAAGATTAACATAACTGCTACTTAAAAATAAAGGCAGCTCAATATTCCCTTATGGTCTGGAGTTATATAAATGATATGAGTAGTAGGCCAAATGTGTTAGTAGGCAACACTTTAGTTAGCGGGAGATGACCCTTCCCTTCTGCTATTTCCATTGGACACAGAGATGATAACTACAGTGGTCACTGTAAAAACTCCTTCTGCATGTTGTTCACCCAGTACCAGCCATTCATGGATGTACAGACCTGTTGCATCTCCTTGAGATGTTGATAACCCAGGGTTGTTTCTGGCTTGGCGAGAAGAAAGAAACAAAAGAGGCGCTCCAGTCCCCAGAAAAGTCATTAATGTTAAAAACTTAATTTTATTGAAAACCTGATTAAAATATTTAATTTGCAGACATAAAGGTGAAATACTGATTAAAAGTAGTAGTGTGTATGTATGTGAACCTAATGTATATTAAAAGATAATAGAGAAACCCTTCAGTGGGGTTGCCGGCTAATATTAAAGCAGGATCCTTGCAAAAAAATTATCTTTTATTACAGTCACCCAGTGTGTGTTCTGACGCAGTAAACAACATGGTTAATCAGTACTGGGTGTCTTAATAATAATAATTAGTGCTAAATCTCTTAATTGCTCATTTGAAGCACTCAAAGTCCCAAATTGGGTAATTGTGGGAGTGGTCACATATGTATGTAAATGGACTCAACTTTCAACCTTCCATTATAATATGTACACATGTTACTCTCTACATACAGACAATATGTCTGCATATAAAAATTTGCATATAAAAATTTGGTGCTAAACAATAGGTTCAAATATTAGCCATCCATATCACTGCACCCTTATTCATTACATACATCTAAATGTACTTTAGTGCCTCCTAAGTACGAGTTCAAAGAGGTCAAATGTGCAGAGTCTGTCTCATAAATTGATTGGTGCTGCCTCTACGCATTACTATTATGCTGACACACCCATAGTCCCACAATCACACACACACACACATTATTAATTTGAATGAAGCGTATCCCCTAATCAGTAGATAATCAGTGTGTGAAAATCGCGCTTAGCACAATAAACATTATCTAGGGCTTGTTTCCCTAGGCATACATTGTACGATGCCAAAGGCCAATGTCAGGCTCCGTGACATCAGAAATGACCTCACTTCCCAAAGTACGTTTCACCTATCACTTTGTCAAGGGAGTCCCTTGACAAAGCGACTATGAGGGTGTCAGCATAATATCAATTTATGAGAGAGACATGGCCCATTTGACCTCTTTGAACTCGCACTTAGGAGGCACTAAAGTACATTTAGGTGTGTGTAATAAGGGTGAAGTGATATGGGTGGCTTATATTTAAACCTCTTGTTTAGCACCGAATTTTTATATGCAGACATATTGTCTGTATGTAAAGAATCATATACATATACCTGTACATATTATAATTGTTTTCTGGAAAGTTGAGTCCATTTACATACATATGAGACCACACCCACAATTACCCAATTTGGGACTTTGTTTGAATGCTTCAAATGAGCAAATAAGAGTTCTAGCACTATTATTAAGACTCCCAGTACTGATTAACCATTTTTTGGAATATTGTGTTTACTGCGTCAGAACACACAATGGGTGACTGTAATATAAGATAATTATTTTTGCAAGGATATTGTTCTAATATTAGCCGGCAACACCACTGAAGGGTTTCTCTATTATCTTTTAATATACATTAGGTTCACATACATACACACTACTACTTTTAACCAGTATTTCACCTTTATGTCTGCAAATTAAATATTTTTAATCAAGTTCTTAATAAATTAAGTTTTTAACATTAATGACTTTTCTGGGGACTGGAGCGCCTCTCCTGTTTCTTTCCTCTTGCCTTTTTCTCTGATTATTTAACATATGAGAGAGCACCCGATCTGTATATGGCAATGGAAATAATTTATAATTAACAGATACTAGTCCCCTCTGTGTGCGACCACACTCTCTTGTTTTGTTGTAGTAATTCACTTTGCTAAGGAAAGCAAGGATGAAAGTTACCCACAATTTATCCACACCAAGGCTCGTAGGCACATCCATCCTTCATAAACACCTCTAAAGGTGATCAGGATGTATCTGGGCAAGTTTAGCATTGGCTTGGTGGCAACTTCATTCCTCTCTACACTTAGACTGCTCCACATATTTGTGGTGAAGGTAGTAGTGGAGCGTGTATGTGATGAGGTTGGCAGAGCCAAACAAAGACAAAGGGCTAGATTTACTAAGCTGCGGGTTTGAAAAAGTGGGGATGTTGCCTATAGCAACCAATCAGGTTCTAGCTATCATTTTGTAGAAGGTACTAAATGAATGAAAGCTAGAATCTGATTGGTTGCTATAGGCAACATCCCCACTTTTTCAAACCTGCAGCTTAGTAAATCTAGCCCAAACTGTCTGCTGCAAGTGCCTGTGCCGTTGCTGTGGGATCAGTGGCTTCTGCTTCTTCAATGCTGCTTCAACTAGGTAGCAGGATATAGGTATGGAGACAGGACAAACTAGCATCTAGAGTGTCTTCCCATCAATTTCTAGAAAAAATGGAAGATACTAACACCTAGGCAGCAGGATACAGGTATGGAGACAGGACAAACTAGCATCTAGAGTGTCTTCCCATCAATTTCTAGAAAAATGGAAGACAGTCTCAAGTTTTTGTACCTGTTTGCTCTTTGTTATAAAAAGGTAGGGAATCTGAATGCACTGCCACATGTGCCTTCAGGTTCCAATACTGGAGGTTCACCTAATAAGGGATATAGTTGCATATTTAAGATGTTATTATACACTTGCTATTTCTATACACTGTTCCTAAATAACCTTGTTAATTGACTAAATAAACAAGTGTGTTATATATCTGTTGAAGGATACATCTGGAGACATGTTATACAGTTTTCTGCCAGCTGTATGATCGGTTGGGTGTCAAGCAGTCCCTTAATAGTGTTTCCTTCTGTCATGTACTCGTGCTCAAACTGTCTGTCTCAAGAAAAAGTTGACCCACTTCACTGTTAATAGGCTTTATTCACTGTCATTTCTGCCGTCCCTGTTATTTGGTCTGGAATAGAAAGCAAATGGACATTTATTTCATATCACCATTTCAATTCCTCTCATTGTTTTTTAGTTTTTTTGTGAATGTGATTTATGTTCATATATTTTTTGCTTATTGTTTTTTGAAGGATTTTTTTTAAAAAAATAGGTTATCTGTTGCTATTTCTAATATCTTTAACAGAAATGGTAGGATGTAATTACCTCCCAAAATAAAGGTTTGCCTGATAAATAACACTTATCACTGGTTGAATAATAGCAGAATAAAACAACCTGCCATTCTCTCCTCTATCCAAGGAATAATTCAAATAATACATGCATTTGTCCACTACACTGATGCCTAGTTGGGAAACACTATCACATTTATTGCACCAGAATATACCATACATGCCGGTGCCTAGGCAGGTTTATTAGGCAAGTGTTACCTTGTGTCATCCTGACAAAAGTCTGCTGTGCTATTTGTGACATGAACAATAAAAGGCATAATTTTTCCAAGCAAAAAGTTGTGTCTGTCATCTGCCAGGTGTCAGTATCACAGTGGTGTCATTGAGGGATTACAAAGGACAGCCAGATCCTACTGTCTACCCAACCAACCAGATTTAATGGTGGTGAGTGAAATTTGTTCAATACCACTATCACGAAACAAACTGTTATGAGTTGAGTGTGCCCCCACCCCCCCAAATAAAAACCTGAAGCAAGATTCCACTTCCCAGCCCAAACTTATCTGGAAATGGTAGATGTAATAAGAGCCTTGGTGAATGTGGCAGTGGCACAGGAGAAAAATACCCATCTTCTCTGTGAGAAAAATGCTTCAGGGAGACAATATATTGAGGCTGCAGCTGAAGAAATTAACTGACTATAATGTGGAAGCATATCTGGTATGTTTGAACTTGATGCCTCCTTAGCCAAATAGCCACCTGAGAGTTGGGCTGTACATCTAGCTACCTATCTTTAGTGAGGAGCTTAGCATAAAGGCCTGAATGAGAACCAGGCTGATAACTATCAGCAGCTGAAAAACGCTAACCCGGCGAGGATTGGAGTCACAAGCACGGACGAGGCCCAACGTTAGCATGACTGGAGACTGTTCAAAGGATTGATGGTACGTGATCAGCTTGCTGAACCTTGCAAAAGGTGGTTGCATATAGAGTAGAGTTTTGGATCACCGCACTGACTATAAGATTTTACCCAATATTAATACACATATCCCTATACATATCTCCTAAATAGGGTCTCTGGATTGGTAATTGGGGTGCAACCTTGAAACTCCAGGTGTAATCTGAACAAAAGAAGAAAAAAGCAGAGTTTCTGAAATAAGGTGCACTAAATCTTCTAATTGATAATATCAATAATTGCCATCCTATAAAACATAACTTTTATTAGGTAGTAACTTAAAAGCAAAATATACTAAAATATAACAATTAAAATCCCATGGATATAGATAAAAAGCTGGGTACATTCAATATAGTACCTATATAATCCCACTATAAGTTATATGGTACAGAAGTATAATGGTGTGATTAATATGAATAAGTCAGATAGTAAATAAAGAAACATACACCATAATAAGCAATTGTTATGTCTCTGATATAATGCCTGTTAAATAGCAGGCTATACAGGCTTGATAAGGTCCAGCTAGCAGATAGAGGTTGAACCAAATGTCCCAATTACCTCTTATATAAATCACAAACGCTGGTATGTAATCCCTTCTGACTAAATCCTACAGATCAACAGTCAGTTGATATGTAAACTACCCTGCAGCACACTCAATAGCGTAACATGAAAAATATAGCAGAAAAGCTAATTTATATAAGAGGTAAGAGGTATACCACTTGCAGACTGATGGATTAGGGAAATGTTTTAATAGAACCCTCAAGCATATGGTGAAAAAGACAGTAGCGCAGGAAAAATGGGACTGGGATGTGTTGTTACCGTAGTTAATGTTCACAGTAAGAATCCACAGGCTTTAGCCCCTTTGAATTGTTGTATGGCAGATAGCCAAAGGGCATTTTGGATATTCTCAAGGAAGGTTGCGACCAACAGGATCCTAAAGAACCCAATATGATCCAATTCGTGTCCCAGTTGTATTACAGATTGGGGAAGATCAGCTCATTGATACAGCAGCATATGCGCGAGGCGCGAGCAAGACATAAAACAAACTATGATAAGTCAGCTGTAGTTGTGACTTTCCGACCAGGTGACAAAGTTCTTGTCCTGGTACCCACACGAGAGAGTCAACTCTTCACTCATTGGCAGGGGCCATATGAGGTGTTTAAGACAATGGGGCCTGTTAATTATAAACTCAGGCAGGAGTAAACCAATACAGACTCATCAGGTCAACTTGTTGAAACCATGGCATGAAAGGGAGGAGCCACAAGCTATGTTAATAAACAAATCAGTGCAGGAAACCAAATTTCCCATAACAGAATGATGACCTTGATCTCATTGAAGAATTCAGTACCAACTAGAATAGCCTTAATGTGTTAGTAATAAAGCAAACAGGAGTAATCATTTCTACAATGATTTTTAGAAAACTGAACAACGTTTCCCATTTCGACACATACATAATGCCCAGAATTGATGAGCTAGTGGAAACTTTGGCCAACAATCAGTACCTTACCACATTAGATCTGACCAAATGATACTGTCAGATCCTCGAACACCATCTGCCAAGTGTCAGGATTCGAACCCAGTGTGTCAGGATTTGAACTCAGGGCTTCTGCCTCTGTGGACTGCTGCTCTGCTGACTGAGCTATTCTGGCTGCTGGACAGTTCCTTGCCTTTATTCTGTGTTCTAGATCAGTTCCAGTGATCTTGTGATCATCCAGCATGCCTTAGCTCCACCCCTTGACTTCCTATAAAAGCCTGGCCAGTTCCTGTCTCCAGTGCCTGATTATTGTGCTCTGTGCCTGTGATCTAGCTCCTGCTCCTGTTGCTGTTCCTGCCTTCCAGCATCTACTACACGTGTACCGACCTCAGCTTGCCCTCCATTTCGCTTCTGCCTCAACCTTTGGACCTCTACTTCTCTCTGTGTATCGAACCCGACATGTTTGACTGTAGGAACAGGCTGCAGACAGGGTTAAATTATCTTTAGGATTCTCTTGAAGCACACAAACACACAGGTGCACCGCATGGGTGTAATTGATTTATTGCTTTCTGTGATTGGCTTGAAGTGCTTGGGTGGAGGATAAAATACTGTCTGTTATTGTGGGTGGGACTGATGCCAGCTAGTCGGCCGGTGACTAGGAAGGTGAACTGTGTCTAGCTAGAGCGAGGGTCCTCTGGTGTCACCCTGACAAAAGTTGGAGATGCTATTTGTGTTGTGAAAAATAAAAAGCACCATTTTTCAAAGCAATAAGTTGTTTGTGTGTGTCATCTGCCTGGTGTCAGTGTCACAATACATATAGGCTGAAAAAAGGACAGTTAGTGAACCTATTTACCACTTCATGATGGATTTCTTTTGAGTTGCTAAACAAAAAATTTAAGAACTCTATTTCTGAACTATTGTACCTCTTTTTTTCAAGATCCTATCTATTTTGCTATATGTGATTTCAGATACAAGCCGAGTCATCAAAATAACAATAATGATACTGTTGTTGAAGAACATGCTACACTTGATCATTGAGATTATTTTACATGTTATCCATATAACTCTCAAAAAATTCCAACAGTTGACTTTCAGTTTGTTGATAAGGTTGTAGGAGATAGAAAATTGGTAGCCATGCCAATTGATATGGTAAGATACATTTTTTTCTCACTGTACTCCTCAGATACTGTTGATAGTAGGCAAATTTATTTTTCTGATGTGTCTGGCGCATGGGAGATGCATTTAGATATATGACTATTTAATTTTCATCACCACAGCTTCACCGAACTTCACAAGCACTTTCCCTTTGTGCAGCATTGTCACCAGTATTTACAAACACTGATTGCATTGTGTTGCATATGATTACAAGGGAAATTGCTATGGAATTTAATGTGAATCGAATTTAGTGTCAGTATGCCACGGGCGTATGCAGAGGTACAAAGTTTTGGCACCATATTTGAGTTTTACTTTTCCTCCACCATTCGGCAGAATGATAACACTGTATTTATAGATTCTGCATTTTCACAGAATTTATAAATAGAGTAAGAATGACGATGTTGTGAACTGTTGCTCTGTGGTGTGGTTTGAATCTCAGATGGAATACTTAGACCCAAATTCTTCTAGGGGAATGTGCAAAATTCTGTGCCGATTTGCTGAATCATGTGAAAGTTCCACAGAATAGGTTTGAGAATTTTGCTAACTGACAAATACTTGTATTACATTAAATGATTTATAAAAATTCTAAATAAGTTGAAGCTTCATCAGCAAATTTCTTCTTCTTCTAACCTTCAAAATGGCCTCACATTACCCTTAATATCAGTAATAAGTTAAAGTAATGCATTTAAAAAGAAAGCGACACCTATCTGTAATTGTATATCAGCAGGCATTTTAAACAAGTGTTACAAGTTATAACAAACAAATCTGACAATATACCAAGAAGGAGCTGGGGACTACGGGTGAAGGCTTGTAGGGCTGTCTGAAAAATACACTGGTTGAGATAACAATTACATAGCTGTGTATTTCTACACCCAGATAGTCAATCACTCTAGAGTACAGAAAAAAATGTAATGCATTAAGTGGAGTTTAACAAATACACCTGTAAGTAATGGTGCTAATGAAAAGTACAGAAAGCAATTGTGTTTTATAGTGGTCACTGTATGTTGTAGCCAGGGCCGGATTAAACCTAGGGCTAACTGGGCTACAGCCCAGGGGCCTCAGGCATCCAGGAGGCCTTTGAAAGTGCTCAGCAGCAGTATTGATCGGTCAGGGGCAGAGGTGCCCCCGGCGCGATCAATGCTGCTGAGCACTTTCCCTGCGGTCATTCCCCGGCGCGCTGTAGTCTCCCTACTGAGGAGATCTCGTGAGTCTCACTCTCACGAGATCTCCTCAGTAAAGAGCGTACAGCGCGCCGGGGAAGGACTGCAATGCCAGGAGAAGGAGGTAAGTGCCTTGGGGGCGGCTCGGCTCACCGGGGGGGGGAGGGCGGCTCAGCTCGCATCACCGGGGGGGGGCCCTCACGGGGGAATGGAGCCCCCTTAGCCCAGGGGCCTCCATTCCCTGAATCCGGCCCTAGCAAGTGTGTGAAATGTGTAAGTAAAAAAGAGAGAAGATCAATCAGTCAGTGTTACAAGTCTTTGTAGCAAAAGCATGTGTACATAAGTGTACAGCAGTCTAGACTACTAATAGTTACATGCACATAGAGTATCTACAGATTTTTTTCTAGTGCAAACCAGGAACAATAAGTGTCTGAGAGGCTCTAAACTTATTTTTTAAACTAATTTTATAAAATTAAAGACATGTGCAATTTCATGATATTTGCTGATTGGATTCTTTACAATTTACAAATTTATCATTTATATATTAGTGGAGAGGTTGCCTATAGTAACCAATCAGATTCTAGCTGTCATTTTGTAGAATGTACTAAATAAATGACAGTTAGAATCTGATTGGTTGCTATAGGTAACATCTCCACTTGTTCAAACCAGCAGTTTAGTAAATATACCCCTGGGATTGGTCTGATTGTCCAGTCAACATTAATTATTTTCAGTATTTTGGGGAATCCTGCTAGAGTCACAAATTTATAAACGAACAAAGAATATCTGATATTTGGCCAAATATCAGAATTGGCTGAATTGATTTGCTCATCTCAATCCAAAATCTAAATGATACATTTTTCACACGGTGCTGTTTCTGGAAGATCACAGCAATTACTCCTATCTAGTACATTTATAGATAAACCCTGAAAATAGGATAGAGATCTAAATAGTCAACAAGTAACCTATGTTTAATATTTCCCTTTATGTACAACTTTTGTATGTATTATTTTTTTTAGTTGTTGTTGCATATCTATACCTTCATTAAGAAATCACTGTCGGGTTTTTAGAATTTAGATTTATTTTTCTGTTTTAATGTACATTATATTAAGCAATACATGAGTATAGAAAGATTATGATTTTCCTCAAGTCAAAATTGCAAATACTAAAGCTTATACTTCAGCTGGATATTTAGTCTAGGCTTATGGTCTCAGAAAATCTGTAATTCGGTGCTGTGTGAATATAAGGATGTTGTCATGTATAATAATGTTACTTAAGTGTCGTAGAAAAGATTTGGCAAGGAAAAATATGCATATTGCATCCTACTGCGTTGACCTTTACTCTAGGCAAGAAGAATGTGCTTAAAAATTATCAAGCAATTTCATGCTTTAATTTCAGTTTTTCAGACTATGCCTGAGGCCTCCACAATTGGAAGATTTCCAGGATTAATTCTTGTGCCAAATGAGACACTACAACTCGTGCCTAACAATATGTGCGTCTTCACTCCATTTCTTTCTCTGTTACTCCTGTTAGTTTTTTAAGAATACTACTAGAAATATATAAATGATTTTACTGTACTAGGAGTACAATACTAACACTAAGCAAAATGCTATACTAATACTATCTAATACTGTTCTAATGCCAAATGATATACTAAACCAAACTAACAAAACTATATATATATAGAAATTCATGCCAAGTTCATCAAATAGATAACAAATAACACGGATGCTTCCACCTTGAAAGTGCCACTATTGGTCTAGTCATCGCCATGTTTCTGGTTTTCTCTGATGAAGAGACCCATTGGTTAGTGCTTCTGAAACTTCTGTTAGCTGCAGTTCTCTGGAGTAGTTGGACATAAGTGAGATAAAAAACTAAACTAACTTAAAAAAATTAATTGAACGAGAGATTTTCAGTGCAGCTGCAAAAGGTGGTGTTCATTAGATTAAAGGCCTTGTTTGTAAGTCCAGGGGCATAAATATATGTTTCTGTACTGTGCATGCGGACCATGTATGCAAACACTGTATGTGTCTGTAATTAGATATGAGTGTATTTAGACTTGCATACCCTTTTCAGGGGCGCACGGAGGATTGTCGGGGGGCGACCCAAAAAAAAACAAAAAACAAAACAACCCGAGAGAGAGCTGCTGCGCATGCGCAGCAGCTCAGTTTCGTCAGCTTTGTCCTATACAGCAGCCGCGGCGCTGTCTAAGAAGCATCCGCGGCGGTGCTGTATACCCTACAGCACCGCCGCGGACGCTTCTTTGACAGCGCCGCGGCTGCTGTATAGGACAGTGGCCACTTAGTTAGCGCAGGGGGGGTTTCTAGAGACTCAGAAACCCCCCCTTCGTGCACCACTGCTTTTACCTGGAGAGGTACAATGGGGACAAGCAAGTGCTGATTGAGAACAGTAAGGGCATGTATACATAAGTGTACCCTATGAACCTAATGAAACTTGGGTGCCACATCCCCAGGTACACGTCTTATGAGGCATAACTTATGCAGGTACTGGAGGCTTGGTATAAACATATTTAGTGTTGATGATGATGGTGATGATGACACCAGCAACACTATCCAGCAGTTTCTAATTGTCTGGTTGTGTATTGACCCCTCCAGCTGATAGTACTTCATTTATTAGCATCACAGCCATATTATGTCAAGTTACAGCATTCTATTCTGATTTTTTGTTTATCATTTTCATTCATACTACTGCAGGAAAAAAGATTTCCATTGAACTTCCAAAGCAGTAAGCAACAGATGTTGGTGTGTTTGTATTTAATTACATTTTATAAGGAAAATAGGACTTTCTCATTTACTAGCATGACTGTCAAAACACTATACTCTCCTGTGTACATGATACTTAACTATATTATATAGTTTATGGATAGTGCCATTCGACTTTTGCATTAATAACCAACACTGTAAAGCCACATCTCTATGCTATCGTTGGGTGTAAGTACATATACATATATTTGTTTGCCTGGTGTAGAAATACTGCTGTGTTTAGCATTGGACATATCTTGAGATACGCAGGACTCAACATACACACATATGTTACTATTTGTGATCACATATTTATGCGTTCAGGATGTTAATATGGAACACTATGTCCCCTGTGATCTGGTGAAGACAGGAAGTGGGGCAGCCTACAGCCGTCCGCATCGCTCTACTGGGCATGTACAGACAGGAAGTTCCACTCTCTGCAGGTTCTTCCAGTGACAGTTGAACTGTAAAGATGTCTGCTACAAACTGTATATCTGTATATATCATCTGTTACAATACGTTCTGAAATAAAACTAACAAATTGGTTAAGTCGAAACGCTTTTTGTGGTTTAACATCTACTACCAACGCCGCTGACACCTATTACATATAACAGCATAAGTGCCCTGATAATAGGTTTCTGCCAATACAGGGCACAAAATGCTTCACACTGTAAATGACGCCCTAAATGTCTTTTCACTCAGTTTAGAGAGTACATTGTTAATGACACTCTACCTAATAGCTATAGACAATACTGTGTATAATGGCATTTGAAGCAGTATTCATGTGTTACCCCTGCACCTACAGTCTTCCTTGTGCACTTCCCATACACTTGCAAGCAGATGTGAACTTCCGATATGAACTAAGCTTCACTGATAATTACCTATACAACTAGACTTAATACTTGTTTTTGCATCTGTAGTAGTGTGGTGGCCGAGTACTGATGGGATTCCTTCCCTTACCTTGTCCTCCAGACAGGAGTCAGGTTCTTTTTTTGGTCGGATATCCGGTGGTCAGGAGATAAATACTTCAATGAAAGGGACAAGGATTGGACAAATAACTTGGGTTTATTAATAATGCGGTAAAGATAATTTTGGTAAGCCACCGCGCCACTGACCCCTTCAACTCAATGGTAATGACAAAATATTAATTTGATCAACATAGATCACAATAGCATTTAACATATAATAATAAATCAATTTTCAGGTAAATCACTTAACAATAATATTCAACTAAAACATTTGGTGAACCAATATTATCCCTGGTAACGTTACCATATTTTACACTCAGTCCTGGGTTGAACTGTGCACAGGAATTTAGTAGAAGTGGTGCACGTGGTTGGGGCCCATAAATTACTTTTTCACGCCAAATAAGCTGATGATCTTTTGTATTACAGTCTCTTTTGTGTGTATTCACAGACCTCTCTATTCTCTCTCCTCTCACACTGTTCTCAGTACATAGCTCAGTCTGTTTAGTGTGATGTCACAGATCTCTATACTGCTTATTTGTTTTCAGTACTTTCCTTTTTACTCACACCTCTCTTTGGCTCACTTCTTATCTTCTTCTCTTCTTACACTTACTTCACTTTTAATCTGCTTATAGATCACTTTGTCCGATTTTCATTCTGTCCCTATTTTTCTCTCTCAGTCTATGCAGACACAGGGATCTCTCTCCCTCAGAAGTCTAGAACTTACCTCTTCCCACTGCCTTCTGGGAGTTCACAGTTATTACCAAAGTTAGTGGACTTGTTGCTATGCCACACACTCCTCCTTCCTGTTACTCCTGGCAACCACCAACCACTCCCAACTGTCACTTCTCCTCAAGAAAATATTTTTTTTTTAAATCTTTATAAACACTTTTAACAATTAACAAATTAAATTAACAAATTAAAAACATAAAGATACACCCCAGGGTACTCAGATTTTGGGGCACCACAGTAGTCATTTGTGGAGGTTGGTACAAGCCTGATATTATTACAGTCATTCAAATTTTACGTAAAAGCTTTTTTATATTCACCCTCATAATAAAATTTACTTTATTACTATTATGTATATTTGTATCTTAAAATGCAGAATTTTATAAACATTTTTTAACCAATTATTAGCAGCTTTACTCACACATGAGTGTCAGAGGCTTAATGCATGCACATGACTTTTGACAGCTAGTTTTGTGCTTGATAGCCATGTGCATTGCTTGCAAAGATTTAAATTTCTTTTCATTCCGCTTATGTTTCTATCATATGTAACTTTTATTAACTCAATGCTACAATATAATAATTAAGCACTGTGACCTTCAGTGATGCCACACTGCTGACTGACATTTATATTGTCATAATAGTACAACATGGGTAGAGGCCAGGAGATGCCACTGTTGCCTCCTCACCCCCACTCTGCTCTGAAATGAGCAGACGGTTTCTCTTCTGAGCATGAATGGTCCAGCTCATGAACCTACTGTGCATGAGACACTCAAAAGGGAAATCTGTTTTTCTCTTTCCAGAGCAGAAAGGGGGCCTCAGGGAGTGCTGTGGGGGGCTTGTAGGAGGGATAACGGGGGGGCTAAAGCAGTTGGTACAGGGGCCAGCATTGCAGGACCCTCCTCAACTCCAGGCCTCAAAACCGTCACACCCCCTGACCCATGGAAGTTCCATCAATGCATATTTTCAAATAAAGTCTATAGAATTATGCAATTTATTTAGTCGTTATGTTTTGTTGTTCAGTACTAATGTCATATGATTCATAATTGTTTGGTTTTATGGAATGTTGGATTGGCTGTGTTGTTTTAGAACAGCATGTGAAAGTGTTATATTGTAAGCCCATTATTGGGGTAATGTCTATAGCTGATAGCTATGGTGCTATTGCCAGTGTTGTGTTTTGGTTTGTGATCCAGTCTAACTCTGACACAGTTGATTTAAAATATTTCTATATGTTTATATAACAGGCATGTCATCTTAACAGAAAGTATTGAAACATGATAGATGTAATACTGGATTGGCACAAATAAATATTCTGCAGCAAGAAGAAACAAATGGCTAAATGATATTAAATTACAAATACAAATTTTTTAGCAGAACCCTCTTGATATATGTTGATATTTAGTAGGTAACTTACAATGTGTAAAACCTGCGGAGGTGCAAAGCAAAGTCTTCTTTGGTGATGCCATGCACCTTGATGTGCACTGGTGTGCCTGCATGGGTTTACATATCAAGATACCAGTGTTTGCTTTGGATGACAGGAAGAGTTTGGCTAAGCGACACATTTAATCATAAGCGTGGATTGTGCCACACCCAAAAATAACCAAAATTTTAAAACTATTAAAGTTGCTTTCAAATACAGCCATTTCCATTCTGCAAAAACATTTGAAACTGGACTGGGATACAGAGTTAATGATTCAGAGAAATAGGTGTGAATAGAATTGCTGGGGGTACAGATACCACCAGCAGTCACATAATACATTTTTTAAAAGATATAATAACATAGATAAATAAAGACCAGGGTTCTGCCAGAAGAGATGCCATAGGATGTGCAGAATATACACCTAAGTGTTTAGTTGTGATTATCAAATCACACTTAGAATATTTTCAGAAATACTGATACTTACTGTACATTCATGCTGATTATCTGCAGTCATGAAAGGAACCATTTATATGACTCAACTTCAAAATTATGGAAGAAGCTATAGGGTGGATCAGGTGCTTCTTAACTATATTAATTAGAGAAGAGCAATTGATTATTTTCTGGTAGATATATTGCAGCAACTTTTAATTTGGATTTTGTAAAGCTTTATCAATTCAGAGACTAGAGCTTACAGGTATATATCAATATTTCTCTTGCAAAGTGAAGCTTATTGAGAATTATGCCATCCGCTTCAGAGGAGAAAAAGGCTTAATGTATTTTTAATGTTGAAATGATCAGATAAAAACTGTTACTTTGCGACCTGTTGGGTAAAAAATGTAATGTTAATCAAGCATTTATGGAAGTGTATTGAGTTATTACAATACAATTAAGCTGACTAGTAATCATTTGTGTGGAAACGTATTCTCCCCTCCCTTCTAAGCAAGAAGTACACAGTGTAATGTCAATTATCATTACAACAGGTAAATCCCAGCTAGTCATGGAATAATTCAACAATACAATATAAGCAAAGCACATTGTATGAAGTAGTAGCACATCATTTTCTATTTGATTATTTTTTTTAGTCGATTGAAAAGTAAAACATTAAAATATCATTAAAAGGCTATTTTAGAGGCATCTACCCATGCAAATGCTTCCATCAGTATTCTCAGCCCACTCTGAGTGGGAGTTTTCATGAGTGACTATCTCGCTGAAAGTGAACAGAGGTGTCTTGAATGTGTTGAAAGTAGAGATGCTCAGGCTCAATTCCCCGAGAACCAAACACACCCGAACTGAGCAGATCCAAGTACCGAGCTGAGCCGGGTCAGTATTTGGCAGTATTTAGTGCAGTTGGGCAGTGTTATAGGTAGAAAAAAAAAGGAGGGGTAGCAGTGTTCTTCAAAGTCTCCAGTGACATCAGGAGAGCTCCACTGCTCTATTGCTACTTGTCATTGCCGAAATAGAAATAATAAGTCTGACAGGCTTGGTCTTCTAAATCTGCAGTCACATTGTACTGTGTTATATACGTAAAACACAAAGAGGAGAGCTCCATTGCTCCATTGCTAATTGTCATTGCTGAAACAGGAATAATAGGGCTGGCAGTGTTGTTCTTAATCTGCAGTCACATTGTACTGTGTTATCAAAATGGATTCACAGCAGTACACAAAAGACCAGGAGCACCAAGCAGCTGCTGGCACCAGTCATGATGATAGTAATCCCTCTACGTGCATAGTGTTTTAAATCAGGGAAACAAAAATGTAAAAAAACACCTTTCACCTTGAACAAGAAAAAAGACCTGTAACTATCAACATCCAAAGAATAGTGGAGGGTTATTTTTATTTTTTTTGAACGCTATAAAGACAACAGTTTTACTAACAAAGAACAACGTTGCTTGCAGAAGTAATGTAAGCATGGATGTCTAAATAGATGTGTATATGTATTACCTTCCACTTTGCTGCTGTTTCATCAGTATTGCACAAAGTGTTTGTAATCTGCACTTTACGTCAAAGGTACCTAACTATATTATAATTTTTAGAGAATTGGGGCTGATTCGAAGTTCAGTGATGAACTTGCTTTTTGCTGTGAATTACAATGGCTCTTTTTAGTGCATTGTCTGGCACACTGGATTGCTCTGGGTCTGATAAAAGTACGCATCCCGGTGGTGGGGGGGGGGGGGTCAGCTCTCATTGCCATGCATTAGCTATAGAACTATCACAGCTATCCAAGGAATGGGTGAAGCGATCAAATGAACCATAACTGATGAATTCCATCTTGCACCACTTTTTTTTCTGCCACTGCTGTGTGGCAATGTTTCCTATATGTGCTAGGAACTGGTGTGTTTTTGAGTCATTGCTCTGTCACTTAGCATCCAGCCAGGTCGCTGCAGTCTTTGTTTGAAGTGTATGAAAATAATATTGTGACCTGTGAGGTGGTCAAAATTGACTGCAAATGACTTGAAATTAGTGTTATTGAGGTTAATAATAATGTAGGGGGGGGGAAACAAAAATATGTGATTTTAGCAAAAAAAAAATAGGGATTTTAGAAACAAAAATTGGGATCCAAAACCACAACATGAAGTTAATCCAGATCCAAAACAAAAAACAGAACACGGGGGTCAGTGAACATCTCTAATTGAAAGCAGATGAATTACTATTATATTCATGAGAAATAGGGTTGTATGAAGACCCAAAAATTCCATTTGCTATAAAAATTTAATTTTTCAAATTCTGCTTGTAAGTTAAAATTTGCTTCAATTTGCTCTGATTAGCAGGAATTCTATATTCTTCTATTTTTCTGTGGAATGCTCACAGACATAAAGTAATGATGACTGGGAATGTACAGTTTGCACTGCACAATTATCAACCATGTGCATCTTCAGCTCCAGAATAATCAACAAGTACATAATCACGTTAGCATTGATTTTAGCTTTCAAAATTATGCCTTTCAAGTTTGTTCAATCTCCATCATGTCAAGCATGGGCAGATTGGGAACTTAGTAGGGACCATATCAGCAGTAGACAGGGCCACACAAAAGTAGCCGAGGTTAACACACCGATATCCGTAGCCACATCTGTGGTAGACTAGGTCAATGCAACATGCAATGGTAGGTGGAGACACAGCAACACACAAATAATTGAAGCATTGAACTGATAGGTGAAATAGACACAAGTAGGCAGAGTAGGCAAATCAGTGGGTGCAGTACATGCATTGGTTATGTGAGCGGTGCAGCTTAATCAACTAGCATAATGAAACAGTTTAACAAAATAGACAGACTGTATTGTTCTCTTAGCTGTTTTGACTACCTACTGTTCCCTATTGTTCTTGAGCTTTGTTGTTTTTGTTTAGCTGACTTCCTGAATAGTTTGGGTCATGGTTTAAAATATTTGAAAAAATTTATTGTAATAAAAATTGTTAACAAACCTTGAAGGATTATGCACTTTAGATCAAACACAACACTCCATTATGACCAGATGCCTCCTAGCACATACATGTAAAACATGGGGTGGGAGGCAGATTAATCGCTGCTCTGCTCTCAGGAAATGTAACCTTCTGGAAAGCTTAGCTTTGGGCAAATATAAGTAAATGGCCCAGACTTTTCTATCACTCCACCTGCAAAAGAATAATGGGTGTGAAAACAAATGTGCAGATGTGGCTTATCTAATATGGGTGTGAGTATATAGAGCCAATAAGATATATGAAAATTGCTATGTCAAAGAGCAATAATCATGTACAACATCTACCAGCCCCATCTGACTAGTATCGGATGCAGAGACTATTATAGATACCACTATAAAATATAGACAGCTTTATAGCGGCTCCTTTAAGGATGGGCCATTACTTATGGGCCAATGCTGTGTGCTTACCCCTGGGCTAAAGACTTCCAGCCAGCCTCTGTCCCCTGTGTTGATTTACCCTCACAAGTCATATCATGGGCCCCCATTTTTGCTTTCTTCCCATAACATTCAGCCTATATAATCATTCTCCCTCATATCTTGGCCTCTGTATTTATTTACCCTCATATTATACCCCCCCCTTTATGGTTTCAACTTATATAATGCACACCCTGTATTAATGCCCTTATATACAATGGTCCCAGACATCACCTGTATATGCTTCCCCCTGGGGGTATTTTGTATACACACAGACTCGGGTAGTATAATTTATAATATATGTCCTGTTTCCAAACACACAGCCCATTCAATGTAATTTACAAATATATGTGCTATCCATAAAAATACGTAGTCCAGATAATGTAATTTATAATATATGTCCCATCTGTATACACAATGAGCCAGGTAATGTAATTTGTAACATATGGCCTGCCCTGTCTGTATACACACTGAATACAGATAGTCATTTTTATATAATAACTGTACCTGTGCAGAGTCAGGAGCCCACGCCATGCAGTTGGAAACAGCTATGATGAGTCCGGACTGCCAAGCTCCCCTATCCTCACCTTTTTCCCTGCCAGGTGTAAAATAAGTAATTTCAATTAAAAGAAATCAAGAAAAATACATTGTCCGTTCTCCAGGTAAGCAGCACTAATGCTTCTAATAAAAATAAATGAATTGCACTGATTAATGAAAGGAGGTTGAATGTGAGAGCTCAGGTTACCCCTTTTTTTGGATATAATAGAAGAAGGTCAGTTGAAATCTCCTGCTCATAAGTTTATATGCTAGAAACACGGTTAATATATGTTTCTGTTTTCCCCCAGAAAGCAGCAGAAAGGTTCATAACAATAGTCATATTACTATCAAGCAGTGGATATGAAGTAGAAATAAAATGTGTAGACTTGCCATTTAACATGTCTGTAACTCTCTATGTACCTTTCAAAAGGTATTTAATATTCTCTCTAATATACCAAACCTACAGGGATTTTTTAATTAAATATAGTAGTGAACAAAACTGTCTAAAGCTGAACTTTTTTTTCCCTCTAGTCTATTAAATGTAGATGACTTCAATAAATGTATGGCTCTGGGTCTTTTTAATCTGAATAAAATATTAAATTTTAGCTAGATCAATATAGTGGACAATCTTCATACTTAGTGAGATATAAACATGCAATGCATAATTACATATTAAAATGTATGCATTAACATACACAATGGGCCCGATTCATTAAGAAAAGTAAAGCAAAAAAAATGAGTAACTTTGTACCTTGGCAAAACCATGTTGCATTGGAGGGGGAGGCAAATGTGATGGCAGATATATAGTTGGGGTAAGGCATTTTCTAGATCAACTTTAAATTTCAGTGTACAAATAAAGCTATCAAGTATTTGTGTGCTATATGAAAAAACAGCCAGTATTTATTTTATGTGCAAAATAATAAACTAATTTGCACCCCTTGCATTGTAACATGGTTTTGCCAAGGTTTAAAATTACTCATTTATTTTCTTTACACTTTCCTTAACGAATCAGGCCCCATATATCTATGTTACACATTTACTAAATCTTCATAGAATTTTTTTATATAATGTTCCTTTGATTTCAACTTGACATCTTATAAGAAGATATGTACAGTATGCTGCTTACTAAATTAACTATTATATATTTAATAGAATATTTCTTCCATTAACACGATCTTCAGTGTAGACATAGTGATGCATTTTGTGAGTATTAATATAATGGCTGCAACCTATCAAAGTTATTTCAAGTTTCATGTGTTAGTACTTTAGTCTATTTCTGTCCTTTCAAATAATTTACATTTTATTTCTCAGGTCTTCCATAAAATAGTAGTAATCTTTTATAATGGAAAAACATCTTTTATTGCTGAGCACATGTGACCAGTTTTTCACTTACATGTAGGGGGGTATTCAATTGTTGCCGTTAACGCTCTCAAATGAGCGCTCTAAAAATATCAGCGTTAATACGGTAATTACTCGCTAAATTTCATCTCGCAACTCCCTGAGCTGTGAGATGAAATTCAGCGAGTAAACTACCGCTTCTTTGTTTTTTGGGAAATATTTTCCACAGCTCTCCAGATAAAGCTGACAAATCTTACATAGTTATTAAGTATCGAGAAAGTAACCTATTAGACTACATGGCGACAAAGTGGCAGAGCAACAAATATTGACAACTGCGTTTTTTGGTTGTAAACAATTGTTTGACTACTGGAAGGAAATCTCAGCACAACACGACATAACGACAACGCGACAAAGCAACACATCTTAATGTCTAAATAGCATTTTTGGTATATATACCAAATAATTCGCTAATATATAAAATCTGGTACACATTACAAATCGGACCCATGCAATGCCGGGTGATCCTGCTTGTAGACTATAAATTCCATGAAATGCAAATTTACAAGTGGCAAATGGCAGCAGAAAGGGAATGTGAAGATTGTATTGGTGGAACTAGGCAAAGTGGCCCTTTCCACAGCAATACTCAATTCGCAGAAGATGTCCTCTCAATTTTCCTTATTTCTGATGTTTAGGCTCTGTAGAAAACATGCTTGAATGGTGTTTATGCTGGTTTATACTGGCAGGAGGTTTTCATTTGGCCTAATATTTGTAAAAAAAATAAAATATGTCCTTCATTGGTTAGCTTTTAAAAGGATTTACTTTTCTAGACTAAAAATATCACTGCACAATTTAGCTGCAATGGCCCAGCAGTGGACCCTTACACCCTAATATTGCAAATCAGCTTATTCTGGAGCAGAGAGATATAATCGAAATTCTAGAGGTGGAGGGGCAACTGTTTTTTTTTTTACTTAGTTTTATTTTTCATAAATATATACCTGGTCTCTGACCATAGGGGTAATTTAAGTTTAAGTGAGGTTTTCACAGCCATCAATAGATGTCTATTTTGAGTTCTGCTACTGCCATGCTCAGCATTTGATAACTACAGAGTAATGCACCTTTGACAGCTTTAAAAGCTCCCATAAATACATACTATAATGCCAGTGTTATTATTTAAAAAACGTAGATTAATTATTTTTAAAAAAAAATGTATTTAAGTTAATTTAAAACAAAGATGGACCATGCCACTGTTGAAAAGTTAATTATGTTTTTTCCTCATATTTAACAGTCAATTAGATAAATGCATAACTCATGTTATGTATTTGAGAGTCGATATACAGATGACAGGTCCACTTTATTTTTTCTTACCTGTCAAACCATATCTCCCTTTCATGGAGTGTAAACACACATAAAAAGATTTATCCCTTCCTTTTTTCTATTTATTTGTGCACTGATGTGGGTCTGTATGTCTTTAAAACAAAGGCAGCTATTACATGCATTGTTTTTAAACTGTGAATGATACAAAATATCAAATAGTAATTGCTCAATCTATTCTTTGATATGCATGCTTAGGAGAATACAGACAAAAAGAATTAAATGTAAATTGTTCCACTATTCATGAGTGTCTGGCAGATGCCAGGCTGCGACATAACTGTTTATATTTGCAGGGAACTGATAACCCTTATCATAGAGAGGCAATGCATATCTTGCTCCTCAGATAAACTCCAAGGCTTCAGGCCAGAGTGATGCAATGAAAGAGCACATTTTTGTTCCAGAGATTTTGTAATTCTACTGTCAGAAATAATGAAATTTAAGTGTCTCTCTGAAAAGTACTGGGCTTATACTGAAATGTAATTTTGTATTATTTTAAGAAGCTATAAAAAAGTAGAAAGAAAATAAAACTTGGGGTTGAACTAATGTGTAAAGGACAAGTGAAGGTTAAAAGGGTATTAATGAAAGTTTCAAAGGGAATGTGTACCTGGGACAGATAGATAAGGCAAGAAAATGGTGCTTAGCGGCTTAATAAATGATGAGAAGCAGTGATAGTATAACATAACTTTGCTGCCAATGTGAAAATGATGGTCCATATTAGCAATTATATAAACTATGAGGAAATAAATTTGACAGTATGTGCAGTGCTGAAAGAGGGAGCATGTGTGTTTAATCCTTATGGTGATAAGGTGATAAACCAATACCGTTGGGCATCGTCCTTAAGGCTCATACACAAAAGCAGTTTTGCAACTTGAGAAAACCACCAGGGAAATAAGGAGGCATAGATATTCAATGGTCTCTATGGTACATCTCCTCTGCTGTCCATAAGGACTACAGTAATAGACCTTGGATAGACCTTGGATAAGACTAAGAGAAAGTGGACATCATTTTCTTACAGCAGACTCTGAACCGCATAGATCAAATTGCTGTCTATGTAGACAATGGATCTCAATGGATCAGTTCTTGAGATTTTTTCCCAGTGGTTTTATGAAGTTGACCTCAGTATGGAACATAGCTCCAGAAACCACACATTGGGATGAACTTGTAACAGATTATATCAAAAGGGTTCATAGCCAAATATTAATTATTGCAACTATCAATTATTTACAAGTATGCAGTAGAAACAGCATTCTGCACCCTTTTACATGGAGTTGCGTGACATACAACTGTCTTAAAGCAATTTCAAAGCATAAAACAAGGCAAATAATTAAGCAAACATTGACTATTACCTAGTATAGATGGGGGAGGAAAACAGAAACCAGCAATTATTACATATATCTTTTACCATCCATATTTGTGTCTCTAAGATAAGATATAGCATGTATATGAAAATATTATACACTATTTTTTATTATTCTAGGTGTTTTGGCCAATGCATTTCGAAATCATGCTACATGCAACACAAAAAGTAGGAAATGGTGCATATTCGATGGGCCAGTGGATGCCGTGTGGGTAGAAAATATGAACACTGTATTAGATGATAACAAGAAGGTATACATAATTCATATTATTGATCATATTGATCTTGAAATGTCATTTATTCTTACTCGGCACAGTAAGTGAAGGCTAGCATTATATCCTTTATATATTAGAATATGACTCTGGCAATAAGTAATGTTACAGTTTTACACACCATACTTAAAAGCATAAAGCTAATTCAAGGGTAATTTGTAACATATTATAATCAAGCCTAGGAGTTTGTAAATGTAATATGTGAATATTAGGAAATTCTGCTATGTACACATGACAGAATAATACATGGATAACTATGACATATATCAGTTATTTCAGTCATTGATTCATTGGCTTTATAAATTGTATATTCTTTATTATTTAGCTCTGTCTGATGAGTGGAGAAATAATTCAAATGAGTCAACAGCAGAACATGATTTTTGAGGTACTAGATCTTGAACAAGCATCTCCAGCTACCGTGAGTAGGTAAGTGATATACACTTTGGAGAGGTCATCAAAATTACTCCTCAATGTATGGAGAGCATATGTGTATAATGTGTTTAGAATCTCTTAGTTACTATTAAGTAGGCATCTAAAACTTATCAAATGGTGGCTGGAGAGGAAGCCACCAGGACAGCAGAGTAGTTAAATAGAAAACAAAATTAAAATTATGGGTAGAATGTCCATGACCTTGAATCTGAACCGGACAAGATTTCGTTTAAATAGGCAGCAAGTTCGCCTGATTAGTCGAATGCACATGCTAATGCAAGGTCTACCAAAGACGTTCCACAAGAAATGAAAATAGTGAACAATACTAAGCTGAATAGTAAATGGCAGTAGAATAACATTTTTAGATGCTGACATAATGCCACAGACACTAGCAGTAATTTTTATTTGTATATTTTATGTATACCTTAGGTATCTGTATTTCATTAGTGAATATCTGTTATGTCGAGTAACCGCTTAATCATTTCTATTAGCATTGGAGGCCTCTGTATATAATATATATATTTTTCAATTGCTACTACTTGCCAAGAGTGTATGCAAGAAAGTGACAATCTACAAGGAAAGTACTTTATACATTTTAGGGCTTACATTAATTTGTGGCTGTGTGTTGCCCTAACAGGCCATATGTATCACATGTATATAGGTGTTAAAGTAAAAGATTGTAAAAGAATGTGAAATTCTGCAAAGGGAATATGTGAATTATATTTCCAATACAAAATAAAATATTCAGCCATGATTTAACAGTATCTTTCAAATCAAATTTGTTCACAGTTTTTTTTACATCAATATTGTAAAATTGGTCTATAATGAAAAATGACATAGAAGTTAAGAGATTATTAACAATCATTTCTGTATACGTGCAGTTAGTACCTTACTTAGTGGGCACTAGCCAATAAGGGGGAGATGGTAAAATTTAAGGCTAAAGGCAACAAAACTTAACCCACAACACACAGCAAAAGCAGTTAGTATGTACCATAGCTCGTAGTCTTAAGGATGATCATGGTAACCTACTAACAATTCCATCTTTTTATTTCTACAGAAAACTTTCTTTGCTATCTTTAGACTAAGTTTTAAGATGATGCTATGCTCATTAATCTTTTTCTTTCAATTACCTTTGCCTTAGAATTTCTTTATACTTTATGTACAATATTGCACCTTTAAAATGTTATCTGCTTAAAATATTCCTACAGTATTCCTCAGGGACAAATATGACCTTAAAAGATATATTAATTTGCAGTTAAGATACTTTGTTCCAGTGTTGTCATCTCTTTATGTTTAAGGTAGCTTTGAATAATACAACAAGCAGCTCTTGAATTTTTATTAGTTGCTGTATGCATTTTTCAGGTAAACAAAGCAACGTGCGTAACATTTAATGGTGATGCACAATGGGAGCTGTGACTTTGGTATATACAAATAGAATACTTTTTAAAAACAGCTGTTTTGAAATTGTGCAACTGTGGTGCCATCATCCGAGGCTTTGCCCAGTAACGTGTAGCAATTCTTTCTGTAATTAATTACAGCAATATTTTAACAGATAAACAACACATGTAACACATGCATGGTGAAAACAGTGTATCTAGTACATATACTTCCTATGAAACATTGTAAAACACTTTTGTTTTTGTTTTATATTTGGAAGAAGATTCAAGTCTATTAAATTTTAATATACAATTTACAAAAGTTATATTGAAAGAACCAATAAATCATCTAATCTGTGCTTTGCTAAGCTTATTGATGTTCTGAATTAAAATTGTCTTTCTGGCTCACAAAGTGATGAGATCAGTAATCTTATAATTAGCAGGTCTTCATCTAGTTAAATCAATAGATTTGCACTAGTGGACATTTTACTGTGCTCTTATGTTATTAGTTTTCAGTTGGACATTATATTTAAGAAAAAAGGCTGTCTAGTTTATATATTTAATAAGAACAGGAAAAAAAGAAAAAAATATTTTTTAATAAATGAGTAGTTTGATTTTGGCCCATCATATAACAATGTATGTATTTATGTCATGTATTTACAGATAAAGAATATTTATTTATATAGTTTTGACATGCTAGATATACATATGTGGTCAAAGTAAGGCTGGGTAGACACAACACAATTATCAGGACAATCACACGATAAATGGCCGTTCTGCCCAATATCGCATCAGTGTGTACACTCCAATGATGGACGATTATCGTTCCAAAGCACATTGCATCATTTCATTTGATTTTTGAACCGGACTAAATATCTCATTCAACGATGGAACAATGTTGTTCCAATTCTGCAGTGTATATGCACTCAGGACCGGCATTGTCCTTAAATCTCTATGGAGTGCGCAGATTCACGATCTTTTCAGCCGATGGTTATGACAGATGAAGAGCACAGATCTGAGGGTAAATTTTGTAAAACGTGTATAGTGTGTACACATGGACCGGCATGCTGATAGCGACTTTTTTTTTCTTCAGTCGTTGATAAAATCGTTAATTCTATCGCATTGGGAGAAATTTTCTGTAGTGTGTACCCAGACTTACTGTACCAATGTTACTTTACCAAACGGTGTCAATTTTCTACTAACCCTTAAAGTGAAACTAAACACAAAAATGTTTAACATGACACACAAAAAGGCATTTTTTTGATGCATGTGAAACTATATAACGCGGTGTAATATAAAAATATTAGCTTATGCTAGGTTACTGCCAGTATGAATGCTCTCAAAGTACCCTGTGCTGTGTATCATGTGCTGAGAATAGCTATGGGCAAATATATTCAAATTGTTCATGAATGTGGCAGTTTATTTTTAAAAACAATGGGTAAAGCTCATCTTTGAACCATATTTTTAGTAAAGGTTTCAGATGATGGTGATGATTTACCATGTAGCGCTTACCATTTCAGCGCAAATTAAGCCTACTGAAACACACACTGTACTGCATATATTAATGTAATACTACCACTGGGTCATTCCACATCAAATCAACACAAGTTTAGAAAAAAATCTACCTTACATTTTCTAATTTCAATTAAATTTGGTATAATAAATGCTTCCATTGGTGTAAAGAAATCCCCCAAATCTTAGTCTAATATGTGCACTGGTTTTGAAATTATAAATCTTTAAAGTTGCCCTTTTGTAATGAAAAAATTGCTTTTAATGTTTTTTTTAAATTGCATTGGTAGCTCACCTGATTGAGCTAGAGAGTTGGGCAAGGTCTCATTTTAATCTTGTTTATATGGGCTTTCATATGATATATAACACAGCATCATGTTTCAATAAAAATTAAAAATATATAACATTTTCGAAATCAAAATTTAGATTTTCTCAAAAAGCCATATTTTAATTATTTTGAAAAACATCTCAAAAATTGTTCATACTGTTGTTAATAAATCCCCAAAGTTTTATATTGGGATCATAGCATTTACACACAACTCATCATAGGCAGCACAATTTACTATTTTTTATATGCACCTGTTTCCCGCTAGTTTTTTATTTTTATTATTATTATTTTTATTTTTTTTTACAATAAATTTTTATTGGATGTTAAAAAAGAGTACAGTCTATGCAAATGTCACGGTGAACAGTATAGAACAGAATGTTGATCACATAACAAGATATCACTACTTTACATTCACGGAAATACGGTATGCCTTCAGATTTACAAATAAAATAATGAATAATATTTAAAAGAGGTCCATTGTAAGCACTTTAGTACAGATTTGATTCAAAATGATCCTTTCCTTGAGATAAAGATAGGTAGGGGAAAAATGGGTAAAGAGGGGGAACGACAAAGTGGGAAAGGAGGGTGAATGAAGGGTAGCCAGAAAAAAAAATGTATGTGAAGAATTCAGCATGTCATGCAAGAGAAAGTGGGTTTAGCACTGTGTAGGGATTATAGAGACCTCATCTATTCCAGAGGGTGTACAGTGGGGTTTCCTTGAATTCTAGCCATTCGAACCACAACACATAATACTTGCGGCATTTATCCCCTGATGATAATATCAGGTCATCAATGGGCATATAAAAGTCCAATCACGCAAACCATTCTTTAATAGATAGCAGTGTTGGGGATCTCTAGTGGACCGGTATCACAGCCTTTGCAGTGCAACTGAGGTATTTTAGTGTGGATTTTTTGTACTTGGAAATGGGCATTTTAGTATTATTAAGCAGCCAAAAGTTTTGACAATTTGGTACATAAGATCTGGTTAAAGCCATGGAAATAAATAACACCGTCTCCCAGAAGGAGCGAAGGGCACAGCATTGCCACCAAATGTGTAGTGGGGTATCTTATGTTGTTTGGCATTTCCAACAGAGTTGGCAAAAAGTTTGGTGTACAATTTAATATCCACATTAAGCAATGAGATGGGTCTGTAGCTGGAGCATAATGCAGGATATCTCCCTTCATTAGGAAAGAGTGTGATATGTGTCACTACAGGATGTGTGCAGAAATGGGTCTGGTCAGAGATGGAGTTGAAGGCCTGAAGCATAAGCGGCGACAGTTTGTCTTTAAAAGTTTTATGGTAAGAAAACTGAGGGCATCAGGACTTGGTCTCTTCCTGGAAGGTGTAGTCTTAATGACCTCCTCTAACTCACCCAGGTAGAAAGGATTCTGTATATCTTCCATTGTAAGCAAGGGGAAATTATTTTTTTGAGGTAGGAGGCAATTTGTACCTGTTTAATGGACCTGTCCGGCACTGGTATATCTTGAGATATATTGTAAAGTTTGGAATAAAAATCGCGGAATGCCGCAGCTATATCTGTTGGAGAGTGGCTAAGCTTCCCTGTGTCAGTTCTAATATGTGGTATATTCAATTGGGCTCATTGTTTTCTTAGGGCCCATGCTAGGAGTATGCCCGGTTTGTCACCCCACTGATAATATCTGTTTCAGCATTTACAGAAATCAAGCTTCCCCTTATCAGAGAGTAATTTGTTCAGTGCTGCTCTCGTTTCAGCTAATTCTGTAAGGATAGATGATTCTAGTGAATCTTTATGTTGCGTTTCAAGAGTCAGATTTTCAGGAGAAGGGCATCTTTTAGAGCTACCTTCTGTTGTTTCATAAATGTGCCCAACTGCATAATTTTACCATGTATGACACACTTGTGGGCTTCCCACACTGAGATTTTAGATATGTCTTGGGAATCGTTAAATTGGACGTATTCTTCTAGCGCCGTCTCAATTTGTGATCTACAGTATGCGTCTTGCAGCAATTTTTCGTTCAGTCGCCAAGTAAGCGGTCTATGACCAGGCCGTGGTATGGAAAGGGAAAGAAATACTGGGGCATGGTATGACCAGGTGACTTGTCTTATGGTGATGCCTGTGATCATGTGTAAATGTTTGTGTGACAAGAAGAAATAGTCTACTTGGGTGTAAATGCTGTGTGGGTGGGATAAGAAGGTAGAGTCGCGGCCTGTGGGATGTTTGAGTCTCAAGGTGTCCACCAACTGGTGGTCATGAAGATTACGCCTCACTTTGCGGTATAATCTACCTGGGTGTCTAGCTGCTCTGGAGAATGAATCCACGATAGGCTGAAGGGTCCAGTTGAGATCTCCTTCAATAACTAGAACCCCTTCTCTTAGTGAGTCTATTCGGTCTAAAAGTGTTTCTAGGAAAGCAGGTTGGTTATGATTAGGAGCATAGACATTTACAAAAGTAAAGGATTGATGAAAGATTTTACATTTTATCAATAAACCTCTGCCCTCTAGGAGTTTATGAAGTGTTTTGCTATCATTATTATTAGACTGGAATGTGTGAGGATAAGGGTGACTATTTAAGGAGGGTGCTGACCCTGGTTTGAAGTGGGTATCCAGCAGGAAGGCCACATCTATCTTGGAGGCCAAAAGGTCTCTCAAAGCCTAGACCTTTTTTCTGGAATATTTAGGCCCTTAACATTAAGGGTAATAAGTTTGAATTTGTTTGGCATTGGTAGGGTGTTCCAAATAGTGAACAGTGCTTGCTCTGGAACGTATCAGGTGAAAATATAGTGTGGCCCGGGTATAGGGGAAAACAGGAATGAGGACTAGGAATGAGGGGGAAGGAAAGAGTGTCAGGAGATAAAAAGATGTGAATGGTAATGAATGCTGGTATGGATGTCCATATGTAGAAAAAATTAAAAATAAACCGCTCCAGAAAATCATGGCGAGCAATAGCCTGACCATGATCTGGAATAGACCTATGCGGTTTGGGAGTCGCTGGGGGTCAGTGACATTGACAACAATGTAACTTTTTTTTTCTTAAATTTCAGTATACTGAATGTTATATGAGAATGAGTGTACTTAGCAATTAACATGTAAGAAATTAGAAGAGCAAAACAGGATTATAAGCTTTACAAAGGAAAAGAAAACATTATGTCGGAAAACAATGTCAAACTGGTGGTCTCGAGATGACCACAATCCAAGCAGACATTTCCACCCATTTTTAAACTAACAACAATAACTCGAAGTATGAATGTTTTTTATTTTATTGTTTACATTTACATTCTGTAGAAAAATATTTATCTTGCCCCTGTTGAGATGTTTTTTTGACAATGTTGATTAATTAACCCTGTTTGCATACTATAGCAGGATATGTATTTAACATTAGGCCTGTGCAGCGGAAGCTGAGAAACGGCTCCTGGCCAGTACAGCATTTATGTCTTTCATGAGCAAATAAAAATGAACTAAGGCTATGAAAAAATGCAACTATTTGGGGAAAACTTAAATTATCTGATTGGGGGGAGGTTTGTGAAAAATCTAGACTTTCTTTGGTATACAAGAAATACTTTAATTAACAAATAATAACAAAACTTCTTGTATATTGCTGCAGAAAGCATGACTCACAGAGGAAGAAACTCTCATCCCACCTTACTTTAAAAACTGTTCATAGTTTGAACAAGATGATATTAAAAATGTAATTTTAAAAGCAAAAAACTGCATAATTGTGATTAAACCACACACATTAGTCAATTAGGGAGTGATGTTAAAAGTTTCTACATACAAATGTTTTGTTTGGTGAACCACATAGTTTGGCAAACAGAACTGAGATTCATTAATGAAGGACTGAAAGTAGTTACATTAGAATCATAACATAAATGTTTTGCTCTGTCTTTCTATATATATGAGATTGAAAATTGTGTTAAAAATACTGGCACATGATACAAAATTACAGTATCTACAGACCTATCTAATTTGAGAGATTGGGCATTGACATAGCAGATGAGGTTCAATGTATATCAATGTATAGTTATGCATCTGGGTACTAAAAATGTCTTGAGATAAAGGGGAAAGAGGGTTATGTCGCACCAGTGAACAAGAGTAACTCCTCACTTATTACCATGAAAATTAATATTTGAATCATATAGGTACAGAGGGTGCACCCACCATCAATAGATAATGTAAACCGAAAACAACAAGAAATGGCCCGGGTGCACAATACTCTCAGCTATTTGAAAAAATTGGGAATAGAGAGAGATATGCATAAAACTTAACTTTTATTAGTACAAACAAAAAAAGCAAGATAAATACGACTATCCTCATTTAAAACCAATGTGTGTATTTAAAATCCACTGATAGAGTGGTTCAGCCTCTTGTAGTAAATATAAGGGATTAGTCCTAGGTAGTATAGTAGGGGATTGCTGTTATGATATCGTTGTGCTGCATAAGAGATTGTCTATCTATACACTGTGGTAAATAGATCCCGGTATAATAACCGCTCTTAATGCAGCAAAATGCAGATATGAGTAGGTAGGTGTAGGCAAGTTCTGCTAGAGAAAAAGCCTTCTATTAAAATAAAGCGCCGTGTCTTGCTAACTACCTATCTGTTGCTCCTTCTCACTTTGGATCTAATGGAGCGATATGCGGCAATGACTGTCTTGCTAACTACCTAACTATAGCTCCTTCTAACTTGGAATCTATTGGAGCAGTATAGGACAACAATCCCTATAGTATAAGAAGGCAAGCACTCAATCAGCGGAACGCCCGGGCCATTTCTTGTTGTTTTCGGTTTACTAAAACTGTCTTACCTGTGAAGCTGTTGACTGCTGCCCTTTTATGTTAGCATTACGCTGGGAGTATAATAGTCTTGGCTATGATGGCTATGATGTCACAGCCAAACGCCACACTCCTAGTCACAGGAATAGAGAATGCTGTCCAAACTTTCTGCTTGCTAGTATAAGTGTCCAACAAGCAGGGTATTTTCTCTTGTTTGATAGCAGTAAATCAACATTGCAGTTTAGTGGCAAAAGCCCAGGGTCCATAGCTGTCCATGGTTCATATTTGCTTCACTAATACTTAGTGGTGCAGGTAAAAATATTGTGTGATTTTAAATTGACTGAGAGGCCAGAACTCAGTGTGATCACGACTGAGGTTGGTGTGATACATGACTGAGATTGACCTTTATAAGTGTTTTCCTCAGAGTACTGTGGTGGGTGCAGAGGCTTTGTGTTATAACACGGCCTCCCTACTACTATTGCTTCTCAGTGCTCATGTGCGATCTAGACAGTGTCTGGAAAAGTTTATTAGATTATGACTGTAGCAATGGGTGCATATGTGATATTAAATAGACATTTAATCCAGAGAAGGACCCATTGGAAGAGTTCCACCCAGGAAACAAGAAAATATAAATCCACTACTGAAAACGTCTATTTCTGCATAGTACATGTTACTGGTTGGCAACATTGTAGATTATTTTCAATCTGATTTCACTGTTATTTAGCTATTTAATTAATTTGCTCTGGATTTTATCCCAGTAGCAAAAAAAAAATCCAATTATTTTTATACGTATAGTCCTATGTGATAAAACAAAGAAAGATACATAATTAATTATCAGATCTTGTCATTTCCATTGCATAATATCATTTTCAGAAATGTATTTCATATTGTCTTTCAGGTGTGGTATGATATATATGGAAGCAAAGG
Organism: Mixophyes fleayi; assembly: GCF_038048845.1. NCBI lineage: Eukaryota > Metazoa > Chordata > Amphibia > Anura > Limnodynastidae > Mixophyes > Mixophyes fleayi. The sequence goes on from NC_134405.1 coordinate 216,067,664, forward strand.
ACTTAGGATGGGAGCCTCTAACTGTGTCATGGCTAACTACAAAACTACCAACAATGCTTACTGCTGAGGAATGCCATATTGTGCAGGTAGGACCAGAGCTCACCATGTAAACTCTGGAAGGGAAAAAAAATATTTTCTCATCCAGTCTAAACAATTTCTTGCTTCCTAGCCACGGTCAGCATTTCAGCATATAATAAATAACCCAGGCTGCGGACAGGACATTTTTTCTTTATTTTAAGACCCTTACAGAAGTAATCATGCTTCTTGTCAGGTGTTCTACAGATAAAGACAAATGCCTTGCATTGCCAGACTGTCTGCGCATTTCAACCTAAAACAATGAAATGCATGACTGCTGGATATTCAGAGAATACCATTTGTCTTGTCATTTGGGCTAGGATGACCAAACTGCAAAAATGGAATATTTTCATTTGAAAATACCCAACTTATAATTCTGTTTTGTTTAAATTTCAATAATAACGAAATACTGTGTATCTCTGTTATCTATCTGTTATCTATCTTACAAGTCAAAACTATATGCATATACCTTAAACATTTTCAATAACCTGGAAAAATGTGCAAATAAAAATCATGGTGGAATATTATTCACAGATGTTAAAAGAAACAAAAACAAACAGACGTCTAGGGTATTTTTAAAACACATTTCATATGCAGTGGCTCACAAATGAAAGGGGATGCTAGGAAACGCGTGTTAGCTAATGTAATAACCTTCTTTATTTGATTTCTAGTCAGTGTTAGCAGAAGCTGATGAAGTGTGCTCCAGAAGTCATGCTATCAATAACTTTGAAGGAAATAACCTTACTAGGTACATAGTCTCATTTAAGAAAAATGCTGTTTCAGAGGCATGACAAATAATAATATAGAATATTCCACTTTTCTTAGCTGTCATTTATCTCACTTATCACAAACACAGGATTATTATAATATAATAGATGTGCAATGATCCCATTACAAACACAGACCATCATATCAGCAGGGTTTATCAGGAAAGATAAGTTATTAGAAGGGGCCTTAGGGTCGTCTTCATAAAGCCAGTAGCTAAAATATAGGAAGCCATGGGAATTGACCTGCAGACTCAATAGGAATGGGTATGAACGCCTTAGTTTGTTTTATTATGTAAAATTGAACCTTTTTCCCTTTTCTGCATGGGGATATTGGCTTTTCTCGTAGAATTTTAAAGCAGAGTTTCACTAAATTAATGTGTATATGTAATTGCAATAGTCAATGTACTGAACAAGTCCCAGAGCTAAAAAGTTTACTTATTATTACTTTACTTTGTTTTAGTGCTATGAAAATAATAACTCTTTATTTTCATAGCATTCTAGTTTATGCTTATGTCACCATTTATTTTGGCTGTTCTATTACAAAATGTAAGCATATTACATTAATAATAATAATAATAATAATAATAATAATAATAATAATAATTATCAAGTCTATAATATTTAATGTTTAAGTTTTGTGCATGTACTTTAAATGATGTGTATTATAAACTGAAGAATGTAACAATTTAATTTGTGAAATCAGTCATGTGATTGTAATATATACAAATGTTATTGAATTCCATAAGATGTCCTTTGTGTAGCTCTGTTGAATATTTTTGTACATACAAAATACAATTAAAAGCTCTCATAGGTATCTAACTATTATTAACATAGTAGTATCACCTCTACAAATTATTTACAACCAATATGCCTCCAATTAATATCACTGAGATTGTATGAAGCAAATTCTGGTATCCAATCCTTGCTCCATCACTCTTCATGTTCATGAAAATATTTAAAAAATGCTGCACATCCTTAAAATATCAGGGAACAGGTTCCACACTTCAAACAATGGCCCAGTTAATGTGTAAACAATGCCAGCACCACCCAGTTACAGAAAGTGTCTTAGAATATTTCATTTTGGACCACAGAAATTCTGGCTCAAACAAACTGCCTTCTGGGGCTTCATCTGCCTTGTGGTGTTGGCGGCCACACAGCAGGGAACTTATTAAGTTACCCGCTAACAGTGGACACTGCTTTGATGTGCCCCCTTAGCATCTGCAACCCCTAATAACCTTAATGTTACCATAGGCAAACAGCCTATACTAAAATGAATTCATGCAATTTGGCATTTTTCATTTCATAATAGAAAAAAATCTGAGAGAAGTACCAGCCAATGGAAGAAAAGGGGAATATTTAGCCAGTGACAGATTTAGATGTGGGTCAACTGTGGATTATGGTAAAACCATACCATTGTTAGCTGAGAACTGAAAATAAAACCGTATTATTATTATTATTATTATTATCATTTATTTGTTAGGCGCCACAAGATTTCCACAGCGCCGTACACAAAGCAAACAGTAGACTATACAGGGTATAACAGTACAGAACAATAAACAAAAATACCAATGCTTCAGAAACTCCAGTTAGGTCAATGCAGTAGAGGCGGAGTAGAAGAACAGGTGTGGAGACAAGAGGGAAGAAGGCCCTGCTCATTCGAGCTTACATCCTAAGGGTGGGTGAACGAAACAGACACAATTGAAGGAAGTTGAAGTGTGGGGAGAGGGACCGGGAGGAGAGAGGGTAGAACGTTTGGAGGAGATGCGGGTTAGGTAGAAGGTTGGTAGGCTTTAAGGAACAGGTAAGTTTTGAGTGCTCGTTTGAAGGAGCACAGAGAACTGAAGAGCTGAACTGAACTGAGAACTGAAAATAAAACCGTATTCTCTGACAGTGACAATATAAAATATAAGATTTTACATGCACAACACTACAGAAGCAAAGAAGAAAAAACACCTTAAACAGCACAACTAGTGACACATGCATACATTATTACCCCAACCCAGTTTCTATACATGTATATTCTCATTTCCCCAGCCAACTTTATTTCAATCTTCTCACCTCCCTAGCCTCAATTTTAACTTAAAGAATTTATCACTAACCTTTATTTTTTAACTTATAATTTAGGGAAACATTTTTTCCTGTTTGAAATCAAGACCGGTTGGTTGTAAATGGTCCTTCACCTGATTGCTGGACTTTCCTGGCTTACGATTAAAAGTAGTTCTAGTATATAGTCCCTTATTACTCATATTATTGGATTTAATATAACCTGCTCTCATTTTAGTGCTTTAATTGTTGCATTCTGCAAACACTGATATACTTCTTTTGATTCCTAAGTTATTATAGCAATTATGAATGAGGAGATATAGACGCAAAACAAACCTGTTGTAATTTCCATTACATTGTACATACCACCAACATGATTTACAACTAGAGATGTGCGCTGACCCCAGTGTTTCGGTTTTAGCTCTCAAAAATCCTCATGTGTTTTGGTTTTGAATCTGTATATATTTAAAAATCAAAAAATAATGTGATTTTGATCTGTTTTTGCCTTACCTTACTGTTTTAGCATTAACATTCATTTACAGTCATTTATAGAGAATTTTTTATTGATCTCTTCACACCTGTCCAAACTTTAACCAGTTTTGGCCAAAGGCTGCAGAGAGCTGTCTGGCTAAAATTAGTGATAGAGCATCCATGACAGTTTAATAAAATAAAGAATCCCTATGAAACATAGTGGCACATCAATGTGCATAAATTATCTACATGCTTTCGTTAAATGCTGAAAATTACATTCAGGAGGTTTGCCAACAGATTGATACCGATAGAAAGAATAAGATGTCATTAGATGGACAGTGGTATCAGTAGACATTTAGACAAATAGATAAACGAAGATGGGCTGCACCCAGAATAAAAATGTTGAAAGACTATGCACTTTATATTTTGAAAATTAAAGGGCATCCATAATTTACAGGCAAGATACAGTAAGAAGAAGGGATCATTAGATGGACAGCAGCATCAATAGACATATAGACAAGTAGATAAATGAAGGTGGACTGCACCCAGAATAAAAATCTTGAAAGACCATGCACACTATATTTTGTATGCTAGAGTGCATCCATAATTGATAGGGAAGTTACAGTATGAAAGAGGTCATTAGATGGACAACGACATTAGTAGACATTTAGACAAGTAGATAGATGAAGGTGGGCTGCACCCAGAATAAAAATATTGAAAGACCACGTACACTATATTTTTAATGTTAGACAGCATGCCTCATGGAAAGTGAAGAGGCAATAAGAATAAGAGGTCATTAGACATCAGTAGACATTTAATAGATGATGATAAACCAAAGCCATTATGTTATATGGTGCAAGATGGAATTGTCCTTGGAATATACTGTATGTTGAAAACGACATGTACATAGTTTAACAAACCAAGCACTTCAGCATCATGGACTGCCACATTTGTGGCTGAAGTGCTTGATTTATTTCAGCCCCCACAACAGTGAACATTTTGGTTGTTGAACTTGAGAATAGATAGGGACTTTACCAATTGACTAATGGACATTTGGCTAACAGTGATCATCTTCTTCAGTGGTGACAGACAACGTCATCATCACCCTCATCATCATCCTCATCACAGATGTCTAGATCAATTACATTTTCATTTTACCAAAGAAGATTAAACAAGTAGGTAACCGGAAAGGATCATGTGTGACGCAATGGAGAGGGACAGCAGCAACACATTGGAGAGGATAGTAGCGGCAAGATAAGAGCTTATTGGATAGACCAAGGCCATAATGTGATATGGTGGAAGATGGAATTGTACTTGTGTCTCCTCACAAAAATAGATTTGAATGGTAACAAAACACTCTTCGAATTTAAAAAGAAAGCTATTAAGAAATATATGTATCTTGGAGTGCTGCTGTTCACACTAAAACACCCTGATATTTGCCCGCTTAATAAAGAAGATCTCACTGACTGCCCCCCACATAAATTGCTTTCACTAGTAGAGAAGCACTTTGAATTTTAAAAGAAAGATATTTGTTTTGTTAGGGTGTGCTTTTCATTGTCAAAGAACACCCTGGTGTTTTTGCCCGCTTAATAAAGATGTCACTGATGGTGCCCCTCACAAGATTGCTTTCACTACAAACACTTTAGATTTTAAAAGAAAGCACTATATTTGTGTTTTGGGGGTCTGTTGCTCAGAGTCATACTGCAGCAGCACCCTATTTTTCTCCATTAAATACTAGTGAATGATGTCTGTATTACTATATATATATATATAAAATATGTTCTATAACTATAACAACTAGTAGCCACTACTACTCTAAACACTCTGACAGACTGACACCCAATTGATCAGCAAATTATTGTAGCTAACTGATCTCTACAGAAATTGACTGCATTAAACTAATCACATCTATCGAATTGTTTGCTATTTAAATTCCCTCTTACAGTCTCTAGTCTAAATTTTATTTTGGAGGACATCCATGCAGCCACCCTCCTCCCTACACTCTCTCTTCTAAAATGTCATATGAAACACAAGGGAGGGCTATATATGAAATATATCGATACAAAACTTGTGAGAGAAGACATTTTCCCGGAAATCACATTTTGCCTTGTTTTCAGATACGATTTTGGCATGAGTAACTGAGTCATGACTCAGATTCACTCGAAACCCCAGAATTCAGATCTGTCGTATTCCTCTGCATCCAAACCGCTCATCTCTAATTATAACACCATTATCTGTCTGCTCTTTATTTTACAAATACATTTAAAACAATCACAATAATATGATGTGATTCCCCCACTGATCCCTGACTGTCTTTTACTGATTACATTGTTAAAAATTATGCAGTTTTCAAAAGAGATTGCCAGCAACGCCAGTGATGTCTCTTTGCTTTATTACACTGTATGGACATTTGCACAATTTCCCTTTGGTGCATGTTTATAATTATGCAAATGTGTATACAGCATGGGGTCTAACTAGCAGGCACACCATAAAATGAAAAGTAAACAAGTTGATATACTTAAAAGAAAATGCACACAATTGGCCTGATTCATATACGGACACAACCTGCATGCAACTTGCATTTTAAAAAAGAGCACAGAACTTGAGTGTATTTCGTCCGTATTCAAATTCAAGTGGATCTCAAGATGCGATCTGTTTTGAATCTGGGTGTAAGTATGCTCTGCCTAAATGTTACGTGAGATATATTTACAGATACTACAGAACAGAGTGCAGTATACACACAAGTGTATGTGCAATATAAAGTCACATCATCTGCATACAAACACATTTCTATTATTAAATAGATGAACAACTCTAAACAGCAAAATCATTAATAAAAATATGGTTGTTTTAAAAAATAGTATATATTTATTTTATAATTTTCTTTGCATTAAATGCATCCTGTACATACAGTGGGCCTGAGTCATTAAGGAGAGCAAAGCAAAAAAAAGGAATAACTTTGCACCTTGGCAAAACCATGTTGCATTGGAGGGGGATTTAAATTTAAAATGTGGGGACAGATTTATAGTTAGGGTAGGACGTGTCCTAGATCCACTTTACATTTCAGTGTAAAAATAAAGTTGTCAATTATGTGTACGCTAGATGATAAAACAGCCAGTATTTTACTTATGTGCAAAACAATAAATTAATTTGCACCCCTTGCATTGCAACATGGAATGTCCAGGATCAAATTTACTCCTTTTTTGCCTTGCTGTCCTTAATGACTCAGGCCCATTGTGTTTTATGGTCTATCTTAGTTGCATACACATGTTTTGTCTTAACTAGTGGCCTGCATACTTGTACTTTCCAAACAAAAACTATGCAATGCCAGTCAGCACTTACAGCGGTCCTGTAGCTAGTGCAAATGATACGGTTGAAACCAAGCATACTTTTAAGAAATACAGGACCTGATTCAGCTACATCTGCATCGGCACACTTTCACACCCTTTCTGTACATTGCCTACATTTGTCCACCCCTACCCAACCCTGTCTTCACCCTTAAAGTTGTAGGCAATTGTAAGTGCCATTTGCATTCAGACATGAATTGCATGCAATTGCATTCATTATATAAGGTCCGTTTTTGAGCATGCGCAAAGCTATTTCACGCAAGATATGGATCGCAAACAGACTTATGTCCTAATATAAATTAGGCCCAATATTTTCATATGCCAGATACATAAGATGATGATTTCTCATGTATTGTTGTTAACTCTTTTCTGGTGTGGAATATAGCATATATTTGCATGTGAGTTGGTGATTGCAGCTGTTTTGAATTAATGCTGATTGATAGTAGTCTGAGCTCTAACATCTCGCTCCCTTTCCAATTCATTCCAATAAAACTTGTCAGACAGCCATGAATCCTGTTAGGTACAATGTTTGTAACCAGTATAATTATGTAGTTCACAAGTGCAACCAAAGATAACAATCCATGACTGAAATACTGTACATTTAGCAGCATACAGAGCAAGCAATGTAAGCTGCCTGATAGTGACATTGACAAATAACAGTAATAAATCAGAACATAACAAACAAACAGAAACAAAAAAAATAATACCTGTACCTATGTTGTCTCTGTGGTTTACAAGAGATAGCAAAATGCCATATTAATATAAAACATCCAGAATTCCTAATATAAGTCCTGCAGTATATGCTTTCAGAACTAAAGGACAAGAAAAGTTCCAGTGATGTACATTACTTAAGCTTTCAGTAATTACCAAGCCTACCTTGAATGTTTTCATTACTGAGTCCTTACACAATTTCCATAGTGGGACACTTTTGATTATGTTATTATCAACTTTATTTATTTTATAAATGCAGTTAAGATACAAATTAAATGACAGAACTTTCCAGAAGTATAAGCTTAAAAACATAAGTATCCTATTTTCAAGAGACTTTGCTTTGGTTTCTCAATATGTTTTCTCCTCCATATCAGGATAAGACACACCCTCTACTGTTTAGCTCTTTACAAATAAGTTAAGCCTTACTTTGCATTTACATCAGATTGTTGGTTATTGGAGTGTTATTAGCAGCCAATGTGCTTTAATGTTACCTGTAGTGAAAAGGGAGGAATTTCGGTAATAAGGATTAGCCCATAACAACTGTGGTGAATACAGCATAATCATAAGGGACTGCAATGTAAAAACTGTATGTCAAAATAATCTATTTAGTAAGCTTGAGGGTAATGAAATTACTTCAAAGCAAAGCCTACTATCACAGGGTTAGGGATCTAACTCAATGTGTAACTGTGAGAACAGAAATACTGTCCTATATTTATCCTGTAGCTCTGCAGACCCAATGGCTACAAGATAACTTTGTCACCTTTATGGGTAAATAAACTGCTTCTGAGACATCTTGTGGTGAGCTATGTCCTGGTACTGAAGTGGTTCTTGGCACCTGAAGAGACTTTAGGGAATCAACCTAGCAGGGGTTCTTACACCAGGAGACATGGGCTGTGACCACATTATTGATTGCCATACTTTATATAGGCAAATACAATTCCATTCTCAAATGCCACTTACAATCAATGTAATTACTGATCAAACACATATTCATAAATAGAATGGGAAGGGCAACCCATATGTTGAATAAAGCATTCTGCATTAGGGAAATGAGAGGAAATGAGTACCAGCTCAACAAATATACTTGATATATCTCTGTTTGGTATCTGTAGATTTGTAAATTTGTATTGAATTTATTTTTGATAAAATTGGGTGACACTCCCCAGAAAAGATATGTTGCATTTTAGCTTTGGGTATTAAACAGGGAAGATGTAAATTGCGGTTGTAAAACTGTGTCACAGGCCTCCGCTGGAGACCAACCCTTGTAGGAGGGGAACGGTAGAAAAGGTATCTTTAAAAGAGGAGACCACGTACAAGATATGGTCAGACTTTTGAGAGCTCAATCAACTTTGGTAAGCTGTCTATCTTTCAAGCCAATTTCCCTTGGAGCAGATTATACTGTAAGTTTATACTCTGGAAATTTCCTGCTTTTATTTTATGTTTTGCTTATGTTATATCATCATTTATTAATTGTATTTATAATCTGTAAGGATTGCATTTTTTGGAATGTTAAATCTAGTATTTATTAAGTGCTGTCCTTATTGCTCTAAACAAATTCACTGCCTGTATAGAAAAAGTTGATTGCTTGTGTCACTCACCGGTCCGTGAGTGCCTCTTCCCGGACATTTAGGAACCGTGGCCGTCCTCCATCCTGAGGGTCTGCGCATGCGCAGCCCTTTCCTACCCTTCAGTGTATGTCCCTTTAACTTAATTGGCAGATCAGGCAACACTCCCTATATTAAGCACCTGTGGTCAACACCACGTTGCCTGATCTTGGAGTCTCATTCCCCATGAGTCTCTGAAGGTGTTTCCTCGTTTGTTCAGCGCTGCTGATTCCTGTGGTTTCCAAACCACTTCTACCTCTGTGGTTTCCAAACCACTTCTACTACTGTGGTTCCCATACCACTTCTACCATCAATATTATCATCGTGACTGTTAGCTGATTCCTATCCGCTGCCTCCGTGCACTACAGTCTTCTAAACCACTTCAACTATATCTCATATCATTGTGACTGTTTGCTGATTCCTATCCGCTGCCTCCGTGCACTTCAGCCACTCTCCACATCTACTCACCTGTTCATCATCAAGACTGTGAGCTGATTCCTATCCGCTGCCTCCGTGCACTACAGTCTTCTAAGCCACTTCAACTATATCTCATATCATTGTGACTGTGAGCTGATTCCTATCCGCTGCCTCCGTGCACTACAGCCTCCAGCTTGCAACTCGTCTGTGTTCCAACATCGTGACTGTTAGCTGATTCCTATCCGCTGCCTCTGTGCACTACAGCCTCCAGCGTACAACTCGGCTGTGTTTCATCATCGTGACTGTTAGCTGATTCCTATCCGCTGCCCTGTGCACTGCAGTCTTCATCTCATCTCTCCCGTGTTTCCTCGAGACTGCTGCTATTATTGCCATCCGCTACTCTCCGTGATCAACAGCTCCTGGTCTACTCTGCTCACCCGTGTTCCATCGCTATTTGCACCTGCTGGTTGCTACTGGTTACCTCCGGGGATCCGCAGAGTCCTGCTGCTGCTGCCAGCGTTAATCGTCCATCTACTGCTGATCCGCTCTCCACGCCTTCCTGTGTTCCGCTGGTCTCTACCCGCCTGTCAGCATTGGATTCGTGTCTCATCCGCTATCCTGCTGCCAGATCATCACCATTCTCCTGGGTCCTCTAAGAGTCCAGTTCCGCGTTCTACCGATTCCTGTGGATTCGTGTCCCTGTTGGTTTACTTACCTGTGCGCTGCACCTACTAGACCTCTGCTTCATCTATCCAGGGACTTCTCATCCTGCCGGCCTCCTGCCGCTCAGGTATCGCTGCACTCCTGTCTGACTGCCTGCTTCTGAACCACGGTATGCATACTTCTCTTTGACTGTGCTGGTGTATTGCATACCTCGCTGGACTGAGTTTGTTCTCCTCTGGAGTTTACTATCCGCTGAGACTATTACCATCATTGACTGTACTATCTTGTGCCGGATTACTTCAAGAGACTTTCCATATTTGCAGTGCTGTTCAGTCATTCATATATATATATATCTATATTGTGCATATTACTGTGGATCGTGTTAAGGTGCCGTGTTTACCCTGTGTTGCAGTCTCTCCCCGTGCACCTCCTCACATATATATTCAGTGGTACAACCTGCTAGTAGCAGACCACTGATCCCTGTTTCCAGTATCACCTGTTCCAGTACCCTCTCACATAGCAGTGGTATAACTTGCTATCGCAGACCACTGACTCCCCGGATACCTCCACTTGGATTCCATTCCTTCACCCAGACAGCGGTACAACTTGCTATCCGCAGACCGCTGACTCTCATCACTTCCTCGTTCCTGTTGGACATTCCTCCTCACTATAGCAGTGGTACAACTTGCTATCGCAGACCACTGACTACCTTCACGTGTCCTTGTCCATACAGTTCCTCGTGTACTATTACCTCCATATTACCAGTGTTGCTAGTCATAGACTTTCCTGAGCATCTCATCATCTGCTATTTACTGTTCCGTGATCACCCTGCTACCAGAGTACCCTATTACCACCTACATTGCTCTGGTAAGCCTACCACCTGGTGATCCCTGGGTAAAGACTCCTAGTGCCCGTGACAGCTTGGCTGTATTAACCCTTTAAATACCAGTGTGGGAAGTGTTAACTCTTTTAGCTATCAGAGCGCAGAATGTGCACAATTGGGTAGTTAAGTCACAGGCATTTTATGGGCCTTATACATAGATTGTGGCAGAGGGAAGAGGTGTGGAAGTATGTGCCTGTGTTGGGGAAGGGACCAGTAAGATCTATAACTTTAGAGATAGGTCATTTGAAGATTGAATTGCTGGAACCCAAGTGCGCAGAGTGCAGTTTGTGACATGTAAAGATGGCCAGGAGTGGTTTCCTGACAAAATAGAGGTGATATATAGTTTAACTATTAGAATATTTCATAAGTTATCAGATCAGGGAGCCGGCAAAAGCGGGTCTCCCTGATATTGCCTGTAAAAGACAGTTGTTTAAGGGAATTCAAATTGCACATTCACATCTTTGCATGCATTAAGCTGAGTCGCAAGTTATTTTTAATTTAACATAGTCACAAATTAACAGCAGCACAAGTGTCTCTGTTATTAAAGGATCTTAGGATCGAGCCTAATATTTCACTGCTAAATTTTACCTTTTACATTAGCGCTCAAAATATTATAAGAACATTCTAACAGGTATTCCTATTGTTATTATAATTATAAGAACACTTGCACTTATCCAATTTATCCATACTTTGGATAACAAAAATTAATCTGCTGAAATTCTAATGCAGGAGACAATTGATGAATATACTCTCTGTTTGGATCAGCAGGCAGAAAGAGGGCATGTACATAGCAATTTTAAAAATCATTTCACCTTTAATTCAACACTGGCAAGAGGTCTTTATATAGATTCATTTAGTCACTGAATTCTGAAGGAAATACATTTTTTCAATCTAATAAGAGAAAATAACATAATTTAATAGTACAAAGGTAAGCAATACAATAAATCAAACGTAATTTAAAATATTAAAGGAATCTGATAAGGGCACTGTGGTTTTATTTACAAATAGCTAATGTTCACATTACAGTATACAATTTGCTGTTAAGATTTATTTTAGATACGGCCTTAATAGCACATATAATTACTTAACATGCGTTTTATTTTATTTATTCATTGAAACCCAATATCATTATATTTCATATACATCCAAATATACATAAAGATCTTAAAAATCCTCCTGGTCATCCGATCATTTTGGGGATTGGATCTTTGTCTGTAACTCTTTATAAATGCCTTGCAGTTTCTCTTAAAGCCTTTATGGTCCTAATAAGGGTTCTACAGATATGATCAACATAATTAAAACATATATATGCAATGATAACACCCTTTTGGTTATTTGTGACATTCAGTTCTTATTAAACACGAGGACTGTTTTGTAGAGTGCACAGTGGTTAATTAAAAGAATTACTTTCTTAACAGAAAAACAAACATCGCTACAAGTTGAGTTAATTTGATGCATTGGAAAATCAATATATCTGGAATAATATGTTTTTGGATTCAATATATCTTTGAGCCAGATATATTGATGATGTTAATTTTATGGAATGGTGACATGAACAATTTCCATTTATTTTTTTATTATATGAGTGAAAATCCATACAATTTAACCATTAATTCCATGTTGAATAACAATAAAATAACTTTTTTAGCAGTGTAGAACAGACATTTTACACTAGTACAGATATTAAAGATAAGGATGACATTTGACATAAAAAAAAAGAATTATGAACACTGGAAGCTATAATTAGAGATGCTCAAGCTCGCTTCCCCGAGAACCGAACACACCCAAACTTATCAGATCCGAGTACCGACCCGAGCCGGCTAGGTACTTTCGCCCGCCATTGGAATTGAAAACAAGGCAAAACATCATTGTTAAGTCATTGGATCTCGTGAGTTTTGTATTCTATAAGTACCGCCCTCAATGGCGATCCAGTGCCATTTCACAGAGGGACACAGAAGGGGTAGCACGGTTCTTGGCAGTCTCTAGTGCAGTTGGGCAGCATCATACCTAGAAAAGAAAGAGAAGGTGTAGCAGTGTTCTTCAAAGTCTTCAGTGACATTCAGGAGAGCTCCATTGCTAATTGTCATTGCTGAAATAGAAATAATAGGACTGGCAGTCTTGGTCTTCTAAATCTGCAGTCATATTTTACTGTGTTACATAGGTAACACACAAAGAGGAGAGGTCCATTGCTCCATTGCTAATTGTCATTGCTGAAATAGAAATAATAGGTCTGGCAGTCTTGGTCTAAATCTGCAGTCAAATTGTACTGTGTTAAATAGCTCACATACAAACAGGAGAGCTCCATTGTTAATTGTCATTGGTGAAATAGAAATAGTAGGGCAGACATATTGGTCTAAATCTGCAGTCACATTGTACGGTGTTATATAGCTAACACGTAAACAGGAGAGCTCCATTGCTAATTGTCATTGTTGAAATAGAAATAATAGGTCTGGCAGTCTTGGTCTAAATCTGCAGTCAAATTGTACTGTGTTAAATAGCTCACATACAAACAGGAGAGCTCCATTGTTAATTGTCATTGGTGAAATAGAAATAGTAGGGCAGACATATTGGTCTAAATCTGCAGTCACATTGTACGGTGTTATATAGCTAACACGTAAACAGGAGAGCTCCATTGCTAATTGTCATTGTTGAAATAGAAATAATAGGGCTGTCACTCTTGGTCTAAATCTGCAGTCACATTGTACGGTGTTATATAGCTAACACGTAAACAGGAGAGCTCCATTTCTAATTGTCATTGTTGAAATAGAAATAATAGGGCTGTCACTCTTGGTCTAAATCTGCAGTCACATTGTACGGTGTTATATAGCTCACAAACAAACAGGAGAGCTCCATTGCTCCATTGCTAATTGTCATTGCTGAAGTAGAAATAATAGGGCTGGCAGCCTTATTCTAAATCTGCAGTCACATTGTACTTTGTTATATAGCTGTGATGAAACTAGTGTGATAACAATAACCATTTTGTTTCTCCTTTCTCACATAATGTGGAATATAGCAAGTACTTTTTATAGCCCTTGCTTTTGTTCACCAGCTCACCAGACTACAACTGCATTGTCTAATTACATGTGGCTAGAGGGACATTGTAGTTCAGTGTAAATATGTATATTGTGTATTGTATATTGCAGTAAGGTTATTCATTGTCTTTAAAGTGAAGCTAGGGGGATAATGGGTAGGGCTCAGGTTGCAAAATGCTGGAGTGGGAAAACTAATTAGTGTCAATTGTTCTCACCAGGCTAGCCCAGACAGGCCATCTAACAGGGGAGGTTCTGTGGAAGGACAGCTCATCTTCTCTCCCCTCTCCAAACCCCCATAGTCCTGCACTGACCAATGGTTAAGAAGAATAGACCCAGGGGTTTGCCCAGGGAGGGGAAAGACTGTGGAAGGTAGACTCGAGATATAAAGAGCCACTCCAGGGGGGAGGGGGTGTTCATTCTCGGATTTCATTCATGAAGTGGCAAGTTCTGGTTTTGAGTTGTCGTTCTCTACTATAGTCTATATATGCAGCTGAGAGAGATCCATGAGTTGTGAAGTCTGGAAAGCCAGGTGACTGTAACTCTTTAAACTAGTGGGGTAAGGGACAGATGATGTGGTAATCCTGTCTGGCATTTATTTACTGTGTACATAATATTCTAGTGTTGTTTGTATGACAATAAATGTACTGTTTTACTTTTCTAACTGAATTTTCCTGAGTGACTATATGAATCCTAGAAGGTACTAGGTAGACTTTCCTGGCATAGGAAGGCACCCGTGGGTGGCCAGCAAGCGTGAAGTGGGTAGCATTGAGCAATCTGCAGTCAAATTGTACGGTGTTATATAGCTAACACACAAACAGGAAAGCTCCATTGCTAATTGTCATTGCTGAAATAGAAATAATAGGACTGGCAGTCTTGGTCTAAATCTGCAGTCGTTACCAAATTCCATCACGACACCATTTTACTAGAAAAGCTATTCCCTCTACCAGAAGGTTCGTAAAAATGTAATTATTGGCCTGCAAAATGCCATTCTACCCACTGTACACTTAACCACAAATATATTGACAAGCGGAACTGGGCAAACAAAAGATTATATGACTGTGACAGCCCACTGGGTTGGGGATTCGCCTTCACCAGCAGGAACAGCAGCAGCATGTACCCAAGTGTGTCACATTTTTCAGAGGCAGACTACTCTGTGTATCAGCGGCTTCAGTAAGAGGCATACAGCTGACAATCTGTTACAAAAACTAAGGGATGTCATTGCAACATGGCTTATCCTGCTTTGACTCTCCTCAGGATATGTCATTTCTGATTACACCACCAATATTTTGAGAGCATTACAGCTGGGTGATTTCCATCACATTCCCTGTTTTGCTCACACAATAAACTTGGTGGTGCAGAGCTTTTTAAAAAATGACAGGGACGTGCAGAAGATACTCTCTGTGGCCTGTAAAATATCTGGACTTTTCCGGCATTCGGCAACAGCGTGTTGGAGATTGCAGTAGCTACAACAGCAGTTTAATTTGCCCAGCCACCAACTGAAGCAAGAGGTGGTGACAAGGTGGATTCCACCCTGTATATGCTTCTGCGGATGGAGGAACAGCAAAATGCCATCCACGATTACACCTTAAGCCATGACGAAAGGATGTGGGATGTATTTTACTCAAGCACAGTGGAGAATACTTTCCATGTTGTGCAAGGTGCTGAAACCATAGAAGTAGTCACCTGTGAAGTGAGTTCAGACACTGCTAGCTTGAGTCAAGTGATTCCCTTAATTAGACTTTTGAAAAAGCAGCTTGATAAACTGAAGGAGGAGATTAAACAAAGCAATTACACTAAGTATATCGGACTTGTAGATCAAGTACTTTATTCGCTTAGCCAGGATCCAAGAGTTATCAAAATCTTGAAATCGGATCACTACATTTTGGCGACTGTGCTTCATCATTATCATCACCATTAATTTATATAGTGCCACTGGTTCCTCAGCGCTGTACAGAGAACTCATTCACATCAGTTCCTCCCTATTGGAGCTTACAGTCTAAATTCCCTAATATACATACACACAGGCAGACAGAGAGAGACAGGCCAGGGTCAATTTTGATAGCAGCCAATTAACCCACTAGTATATTTTTGGAGAGTGGGAGGAAACCGGAGCACCCGGAGGAATCCAACGCAAACACGGGGAGAACATACAAACTCCACACAGATAAGGCCATGGTCGTGAATTGAACTCATGACCCCAGTGCTGTGAGGAAGAAGAGCTATGTCTTCTCTTTGTTTCCAACTGACCCAGATCTGAAGAGATGCAAAGAGCTTCTGGTGAGCAAGATGACAGCTCAAGTGTTACTTGACAGGACGGCGTCTCCTCTTTCAGTTTCTCAGTCAATTACTGCTAGGAAAAAAATTAGCTTTCCCAAGAACCCAGGAATGATGCAGATGACTTAACACAACATTTTGACATCTGGTCTGATCTAAAAGATTTGACCAAAAACGTGACACCTCTGCCGTACCTCCACCTGATCCTATTATCAACATCCAAAGTAGGGTGGAGGATTATTTTAACGACAGCATAGAAATAGACACATCAGACAGTCCCTTTTCATACTGGGAGGAAAAAAAAGAGAATTTGGAGACCCATGTATGAACTTGCTTTGCACTGTCTAAGCTGCCCACCCTCCAGTGTGTACTGGGAAAGGGATTTCAGCACAGCCGGGAAGACGCCTCCTGTATGGGGAAACTAGTTGCATGCATTGCAAAGGTGTGGTTTTACCCTATTCTTCAACACAAATAGCCTTCAAATCTTCAAGGTTCCGTGGGCTTCTTCTATGAACTCTGATCTTTAGTTCTTTCCATAAATTTTCAATTGGATTCAAGTAAGGTGATTTTCTAGGCCATTCTAGCAGCTTTATTTTCTTTCTCTGAAACCAATTGAGAGTGTCCTTGGCTGTGTGTTTGGGATCATTTTCTTGCTGAAATGTCCACTCTTGTTTCATCTTCAGCATCCTGTTAGATGGCAGCAGATTTTTAGCAAGAATATCTCGGTACATTTTTCCATTCATCCTTCCTTCAACTACATGCAGTATGGCAGTACCGTTTACAAAAAAACAGCCCAACACCATGATGTTCCCACCTCCAAACTTCACTGTTGGTTTGGTGTTTGTGGGGTGATGTGCAGTGCCATTTCTCCCTCAAACAACTTCTTTAGCTAACAGTGTAGAACATAGATTTTATACTAGTATAGATATTAAAGATAAGGATGACATTTCACATAAAAATGACTTATTAACACTAGAAGTTACAATACCCAATTTTTACAAATGTTTCTTATGGAAAGATTAAAGGAAGAGACCAATTTTTTGAGCTCCATGAAACAAGAGTATGATATAAATATGTTACATAATATTAAAGAAATATCTAAAAAATATTTCAATAATCAAATCAAATCAACTTTATTTCAGAATTTTATATATTGTGGCAAAGAGGGATATTTGCCACAGTTCCCTGTATGGGAACCGGTAGGAACACAGTCTGCAGCAGCAGGCTGCTGACAGGGTTAAGTTTTCCCTAGGTTCCTCTTTGAGCACACACACACACACACACACACACACACACACACACACAGGTGTTCCACATGGGTGTGATTGATTTGCTGTGATTTGTTTGTAGTGCTTGGGGTGGAGGATAAAGACACTGTCTGAATGTGTGGGTGGGACC
The DNA here is from genome assembly GCF_038048845.1 of Mixophyes fleayi. Classification (NCBI taxonomy): domain Eukaryota; kingdom Metazoa; phylum Chordata; class Amphibia; order Anura; family Limnodynastidae; genus Mixophyes; species Mixophyes fleayi. The sequence continues at coordinate 216,085,349 of NC_134405.1, forward strand.
ACCGATGCCAGTAAGTGGCCGGCGAGTAAATAGGGAAGTCCGGCGAGTAGACAGGGAAGTTATGTCTAGCCAGATGTAGGTGGTGGGGATTTTCGTGTACTATTACTGGATACGATTGCTGTACCAGCATTTGAGCTGTTTTACCATCCTGACAACTGCTAATAAACAGCTAAATGGTTCAGCATACCTGTGTCCGATTCCTGTGAGTGGTGTACTTTCTCACAATATATTATAAAAGAATAAATTATATTATGAAAAAAAATTGCCATCTAAAGAGTTTAATTTTGCTCTCATCTGACCACACTATATTCTCCCAGTATTTCACAGGCTTGTCCAAATGTTGTGCAGCAAACTTTAAACGAGCTACAACATGTTTTTTCTTCAGCAAAGGAGTCATGCGTGGTGAGCGTGCATACAGGCCATGGTGGTTGAGTGAGTTACTTATTGTTTTCTTTGAAACAATTGTACCTGCTAATTCCAGGTCTTTCTGAAGCTCTCTACAAGTGGTCCTTGGTTCTTGGACAACTCTTCTGATCATTTTTTTCACTCCTCTGTCAGAAATCTTGTGAGCTGCACCTGGTCGTTGCCGGTTTATGGGGAAATGATGTTCTTTTCACTTCCAGGTTATGGCCCAATCAGTGCTCACTGGAACATTCAGTAGTTTAGACATCCTTCTGTTACCAATGCCATTAGTATGTTTTGCATCAATAAGGTAGCAAAGGTCTTGAGAGAGCTCTTCGCTTTTACCCATCATGAGCTGTTTCTTGTGTGACACCTTTGTAATGAGACACCTTTATATAAACCATGAGTTGTGACTGAACCAACTGGCAGGATTGCTTTCTTATTATTGATAGATTTCAGCTGGTGTCATGGCTTTCCATGACTTTTTGCACCTCCCTTTATGCATGTGTTCAATAGTTTTTCCCTGTGTCATTTCACATTATTACACAAAATTTAAATTATGCGCATCCATGGTTTGATTTCATTGCATGTGTGGATTGCAAGAGTTGTTGCTGACATTTGGTGCACAAATTTTATTACAATAGCCACATAAAATATATATTTACAGAGAAAAATGTTGATATATGTAAATATATATATATATATATATATATATATATATATATAAAGAATATATACTGTATATGCCTTATTTTGAGTTAGGAGCAAAGGAAAGGAGCAAATTTGCATCTTGGCAAAACCATGTTGCATTAGAGAGGAGGTCAATTTAAAATATAGCGGCAGATTTAAAGTTGGGATACGGCATGTCATAGATCAACTTTAATTTCAGTGTAAAAGTAAAGCTATCAAGTATTTGTGTGCTACGTGATAAAACAGTCAGTATTTTCCTTGCGTGCAAAAAAATAAGTAAATTTGTACCCCTTGCATTGTAATATGGTTTGTCCAGTTGCAAAGTTGCTCCTTTCCTTTGCTTCTCTCCTAACTCAAAATCGACTCTATGTTGGAACAAATATCTGTGCATTTAAACAGAGGATGAATAAATACTAGAATAACATTACAAGGGGTTCTTCTAATTATGAAATGTACATATATTTCAAATATGTACACAATTCTGATCCATGTTTCTTAAGATGTCAAGGAATAGAAGCAGTGTAATTGGGGCATAGGAGTGGAGATCTTTAAAATATTAAGCATAAATAAACTCTTTTGGATTATTGTTATATGAACTGTATTGTTTTCCTATAAATGCTTTTCTTTTAAATGCAATTATTGCAATGTTGTTTTAAGACTACAGTTTCTCTGATTACTCAGCTAAGGTTAAAATGTAAGGCTTTCTTAAAGAAAGTCAAACTTCTCCATATGCATGTGTTCCCTGTTTTTGCCATAATGAAGATAGCATTTGCTATTGAAACACACAGCAGTTGAACATATTGTGGATTACCCAAGTACAACTGCTGTTTGCTGGCGGACCTAAGATTATGTGCTACTGCCATTGTTCTGTGTTTTTATCCTGTATTAAAAATTGTCTTAATCGATTGAAGGCTTTATGTGCTTTCCTGACTGCACCTTCTGGATAAATGTGAAGCATTAAACTCCCAAAAAATGGAGATACTCCATGCAATGCTTGACATATTGGAGATTAACACTTGAGAAACTGTGAATGAACAAAATTGGTTGTCATAGGCATCAATAATCCCTTTGACAACTGCATTTTGCAAGCAGCTTTAAGTTACTTTGGCTGTGGGGAGTGCTTTTAGCAATATGATGTACTTCCTACAAGATGATGAGTTTAAATGTTGCTTTTCAACCATAAAGCAAGAGACAATTTATTAAAATATGTACAGATAATCGTATTACCTTATTATTATATGGGTGCATTCTGTACCCATGTTTTTGCACTGTTTCCTGCTGATGAGTTGCTTACCTTCTGTCATTTTAGAACATATTGCGAACATTGCTTTTCTAGTGTACAATCAGTCATATGCTAGTCTCCATGACTTGAAAACACTGCCAATCACCTTCCTTACTTCTGCCAGGCCAATTTTAAATGCAGTAGGTGAATTATATTACCTTTATGATAATGTGTCATGGTTAATAATACCATTGGAGCCACTGTCTGGTATTTTCACAACTGAAAAGGGTGCGCAGAGTCTAATGCATCCTCGGTCTTCTCTAGGGAATCCCGCAAGTAAGTATGGACTTTGCTGCGTGGGATGCGCAAGTCACAGTTCTCCATGTTAGTCACCAGTGCAGTGGGGAGTAGGACAGGAATGGTCAAACGATCCAGGTCAAAGCCAAACAGTGGCAAAGTACACAGGTATAGTAAGAAGATCCGTCAGGAACAAGCAGAGGGTCAAATACCATACGAGCTGTGTAGAACCAAATCGGTATCCAGGAGAATGAGCCAAGAAACAAGCCAGAAGTCGGCATACACAGGAGACAGGAATAAAAAGGAAGTGCTGGAGCTGGTGTCAACCAATACTATGGCACCCTAAGGGTGCCAGAGTGTTCTTTATATAGGGAGGAGAGGAATCTCATTTGGTGGTCGGAACACAGCTGACCGCTGACAGGAAGCCGCAGAAGAGAGTACCATTGCTAAGCACAGCATGGTGTCCCATGCTCATGCAGCATGATGTCCCAGAGCCGGAAGCGGGTCCCGTTGCTAGGCAACGGGACGTGGAGAGCGGAGCAAGGCAGGCGACCGTCACCTGCACCGAGGAGGAGCGGAGGGATGGCGCCTGACATAATGTCTTTTTCAAGTAACATGTGATATAGCTAACGTGAACAATCACATTTCTGAACTATCTTTTGGGTTCTGAGAGGTATCACATAATCTTTTAGGTACACATGTAGCGATCATTGTTGACCATTGTTTCACTGCATATGTAAAAAATGGTGCATTTTAACTTCTCTTCTGTGGCGTAGATCACAACATAATACTCACTGTGGATGCATTCAGTACATCATCATCATCATCATCTTATTAAAAAATACAATAAATTTGGATTCCTAAGTGACTGTTACAGCACATTTAAAATAAATATTAACTGATGGGTCCTCCTAAACCATACATGCCCACAAACTTCGAATAATGCATTTAACATGCATTTTAACGTATATAAAATGCATGATAACAGATTCAACGCTAAAAATCATTGTTCCAAGTGAGTCCATAACCACTTGTGTTTACTTGCTTTGTATTACATTATTGCATTCTTCTTTGAATGCATTTGAATCTATACAATTATCTCTAAAATGCAAATAAAAACACTTGTGGGCTGATACAGAGTTGGCCACAAATAGGAATAAATTACTCCGCCTTTTCATCAGTAGCATATATGCCTGGTTCACAACAAGCCATCGTTATCAGCCAGTCTCAAGTCATCAATATATATATATATATCAGAATCCTGCAAGTCTGCATAGGTACAAATGCAACTGTCATCTTTCTGGGCATGTGCAGAGACGATTTCATGCAAGATGCGCTTTGCAAACTGGCGTACCTCTCACTATGCATCAGCCCCATGCAAAAAACATCTCCCTCAGTTTACCCTAAATGTGGCACTGCATTGGGAGTGCTTGAGTAAAACATCTAAGAGCCATTGGTAAATTGTAGAGTTTGATAGAGTTACTGTAACTATACATAAAATAAAATATGATTTCTTAGTTTGCCATCTTAAGTTTAATTAGTATTTACTTGTCTATTCATTCACCTATTTACCACCAGCTGGGGATATAGCTTTCTAAAATGTTGTCTACTGCCTCGTTGTGTTTTGCACTATGCAGATGGAATGCAGTATAATTGTTTGAAAATAAGTTGCCATATGGAGGAAAGCACAGAAGATTATTACATTAACACTTTTTTTTTACCATGCTGTTATTGTATCTAAACTTGTCTTGATGTATCTTTCAATAGGAAAAAGCTTGTATTGCTGGAACCCTGCATTATGTACTTTAGCATATGGTGTTGCAGAATTTGTGTTTGACGTTCAGTTTGTAATCTAATGACTTTTTTGAAGTCTTAACATGTTAATGACATTGCTGAGACGCTCTCTGTGCAATTAGTCGGACTAATACTTGCCTTAGGTGGGATTTATAGTACTTTGTTTTATATAATAGGCTTATTTGGATGATTTTGGAAGAGCTCATTTCCAAAATGTTATTATTATTACTTTTAGTAGTAATATACCTTCCAATTTAACAGTAGATGGGAACATTGTTCCTGTGGGAACTTGAGGATCTTAAGCTCTTAGTATTTATTTATTTATTTTAGAATATATTATTGTTCATTTTATTTGAAGACTGAATGCTATACTAAATATTATAGAACTTCTGCACAATAGCTTTTGTAACATTAATATGTTTGATAATAGAAATATAAACATTTTACTGCATTAAATTGTTTTCTAAAGTCTAGAAAATGTAATCTATTCCAACTGTGGAAATTGGAGAGAAAGTAAATAAATAAATATCCCTGTATTGATATGAGCTTTGTTGGCATGCAGTTAATGGGCAGTTTAATAACTCAGCACAGTTTCAGGATTGGAAATATCACTTATTTTATGTGCTGGGAGCAAAGATTTCCAGCAAGTTCATACAGTGCTTCTACAATAAAAAACAATATAAAATAAGACAGAGGTATTTACAGTGTTAAACTAAAGTGTAAAAGCAAAATTACAGAAATAAATAAGGGTAGAAAACAGGTACAAATTGGGGACCTGGCTGTGGCAGATTATAATGGGGTGGATAGAGCTTATCACCCACGGGCCAAGTGGTCCACAGATTCTAATTAGCGCACACCCGTCTTTTGCCAAGGAGGTGCACACAGCGGGATCCAAAGAGGCCACTGTACTCTGCGTCAGTTTCCTCTCCGCAACTCTGGGCCTGAATCCATATGACATAGTATATATCTCTGTTGCAAGGATGATTTTCAGGGAGTTATAAGGAGGTGATTTTGTACTGTGATTAGACCTAGGGGTATATTTACTAAACTGCAGGTTTGAAATAGTGGATATGTTGGCTTTATCAACCATTCAGATTCCAGTTATTATTTCTTTAGTACATTCTACTAGTACATTCTACAGCTAGAATCTGATTGGTTGCTATAGGCAACATCTCCACTTTTTCAAACCCGCAGTTTAGTAAATATACCCCCTAGTGTTTTTTATATGCAGACATGCAATACTGGTGTGTTACATGGAGAGCACATAAGACGAGATTGGTGGTAGTGGTAGGCAACACATGGCTTGTTACATACAACATAAAGTGATGTGATTCAAATAGACTTAGAATGTTCATTTAGAAAACCTTAACAAGTGAAAATTCAAAAGTCTCCATTAAGGAAGTAGTGCCCTTCTACAGTTTCTAATATTTGGGAATAAGAATCAGGTACATATTGACTATGCCACTTTCCAGCCATGAACCTCATCCACTAAGTCCTTCATCTAATTTGCCATGACCATAGCTTCAATCTGAGTGACCATGCTCCTTTTACTATACTATGAGGTAACTGAAGAGCCAACACAAGTGTATATATCAAGAAAACACTATTATTATTATTATTATTATTATTATTATTATTACTATTATTAGTTCACATGTTTATATGTTTATGGACAGCTGGTATTGAAATAATGTATTGCTTAGATGAGCTCCAATGAACATACATTGTTTCAACTATTTCTGTCTTATCTCCTTAGTTAATGTGCAAGTGGCTGATTCCACTTTGCTTAGATTTTGTGGAAAAAAAGTGTAAATTCGTTATAGAGACATCTCCTATGCATCTTACCATGTCACTGCTGAAGATTTATGAATGTTTGCTGACAAATATAAGGTGAGAAAACAAACTGTATATTTTTATTGATAGAACTCTTCGGTGGAGAACTGGGAAAAAAATATTTTAAATATACCAAAAGGAAAAGGACACATTTTGAGCAAGTTAACACATTGTGTTTGCAACAGTGCTCACACTTTATGTTCTCTGCTTATCATTATACCAATGTACTAGAATAACTTTCTTAATTATTATGCCATTTGCAAATTTCTTCAGTTCAGCCCTTTTGAACGGTAGCCTGACTAAGTAACTTATTTTTCCTAAAACAAATCACTGGTAATTAATTAGATGGAACAGGTGAAATGCACACAGATACTCATAGTAGGTTTTTTTTAAAAAAAAAACTAATTTGCAGCCTTCTATAAATAATTATTACACTTTTAATCAACAGCAGAGCAAATTTTGGTCATCAAGGTAAAACTCTTTTAGATTTACTGCAAGCCTTCTTTGTTGAATTGCAAATTCCAGCAAGCTTTTACTCACAGATAAATAATTATTTTTTCACAAATAAAAACTTAAAATATGATAATTCTACAACTTCAAATTTATTTCATAGTAAACTGCCTTTTTCTTAAAGGGTCTACTCCAACCTACGCAATCTAGATAGATATAAAACCGCTTCCTGGGCAGATGAGAAGCTCCAGTCCATTTGTGCTCTCTTGCTCATTACAAATGGTCCAGTTGGCTCTTCATTTGAACCTTTAAATATCATGCTTCCAAACCACCATTTTGTATCTGCAGTTGTAGCAGTTGTGTTCTACATATTTAACTATATGACCTAATCTGACCATTGTCCAGTATACCTGCCACGTTTGATGCACCCAAGCATGAACAAAAGCAGACAAGATGACATCACAACTGTACTAAAGTGGCTTTACTCTTCTTTGAATTATGTTTTTTGTGTTTCAAGTAGAGCTTTTATTGATGTGGAGATATTGGAAATATGTGTTATTAAAGTTGGGTTACATTGTGCTAATAATAGTTTTATCACTTTAGTTCTGGAAAATCGGGAGCCGATATTGAAGATGAAGTCCTTGATTTTTCAGTGGATACTAGTTCCCAAATTTACAACTCATATAATAAGAAGACAAATGAAGAGATCAAGAATACAATTGTGGCTTATGGTCTGTTTTCAATTATTTGGTCTGTTGGTGGAGTTCTTCATTTAGATTCAAAACCAAGGTGAATGTTATTAAAATGTATTTTAATGTTGACTTCCACTACTTATTTTTTGTGTATGGAATACTGTGCTACATAGTATCATACAAGAAGCAGGACCTTTGTGGTGCATTGCATCTATGTATCCACAGATACCCAGTTTGAGCAAGTTCATGGTCTATTTGAAACTAATGTGCAGAATTGTTGCAGTTTTGAAGGTAATACTCCAAAGTGCCTTTTCTGCATAAGTGAAGCATCACAGCAGAGAATACCCTAGAATCTCTTCCATTTATGTTGCATATTACTACTGAAAGTAAACAGACATTGAGGTTGCCTTTATTTCAATTGACAAATATTATTATTATTATATTATTAAATACTGACTGTTTTTTCATGTAGCACACAAATACTTGATAGCTTATTTATTTGTACACTGAAATTTAAAGTTGATATTTGTGTGCTACATGAAAAAACAGTCAGTATTTAACTTATGTGCAAAACAGAAAACTAGTTTGCACCCCTTGCATTGTAACATGGTTTTGTCCAGGAGACTGAAATAAGAAGTTTCTTAAGTTAAGATCCTTAATGAATCAGGCCCTGTATTTTTAACAGGTGACATTATGAGTTTTATCTTTCTTTTATATTTGCTGTTCGTTGCTTTTGGGTTTTATATATCACATATGTACTTACGAATCCTGCAATATATTGTCTGTTACAGCAGAGCATAGCTAAACCTGTATTCAACAACAGATGTATCTTTAAATCCACTCCTTTCTGTATATGGATGTGTGTATGTCTGAGTTTTATGCATTTTTAAAAAAAACAAAAAACACAATCTGTGTTTTGCGGGTCTCAATAAATCAGGCCCATACACCAAATGATATGTAATATTGTAAAAACCTTTATAAACAATAAGACCCCTCAATAATGCTTTAAATAGAATCAAAGACAACTCAACACCCAGCTATCAGGCAGTAATCAATGTTTAGCCATAAATAGAAATAAGCAATGAGCTGTATGTCATGGGTAGAGTGCAGGGGTTGATTAGGAAAGTATTTATACAGATAAGGTTATAATTATAATTTAATTTAATAATTGATAATAATTGTATTATTTAACATTCAAACAAAGACATCAGTTAATTACTTAACACTGTCCACATAGTTACATTTACAGCATGAAGTGGGAGGAACTTCCCTAACCAGATTAGAAGAGTTGGTAGCATATCACCAGGTAGTAACAGGCTCAGTGAAAGACAGCACATCAGTCCCTCGTTGTCATCACCCGAATCTCGCGGTACAGGGGGAGGGGGGAGCGATAAGATGGAGCACACAGTAGTTTGATGAGCTCCAATCACTATTGTGTGGGTGGAGCTGCTATCAGTGTGGGCGGAGCTGCTACCAGTGTGGGCAGAGAGGTTATCCCCAAGGCAGACTAGTGATTAAAGAACAGGGAAAATAATCAGTGTCCTCACGGGTGGCGAGCCCTCTGCTATGTCCGGGCACCTTACTTCTGTGCATCCTGTACCTCACTGATGGCAGCCCTGGTCCTATGTAATCATTCACATCACTCCATATAGCATAAGCAGTTAGTGGGAGATAGTTGAGATAAAGGTAAAGGCTGTGTGAGTGGAGGGGTGTTTGGATAAGTGATTCTGGATAAATGACTACCAGTGTGGGGAACTGTATGCAAATTTCTAAACCTCAGAGAAGATTATTCTCTAAGCTAACTGCGATTGGTATGAGGGTAGCTGGGCATGCACGGTCTCCACAAATGTTAATTCATAAATTGCAGGGTGTGCCAAACCTCCCAGCACCAGCCTTGTTTTCTCTTCCCACATCCACGATTGTCTGCAAATTAGGCAACTGCACAATTAAATTTATCTTGGTTCTTATTCTGTATATATGATGAAATGCACAGTAGAACTACTTAGTGCTAGTAACAGTGATCAGTTCTTATGCAGTATAGTTTAAAAGAAATTAGAAGTAATAATTTAAAATATCATCAACACACGATCACACAAAGTTGAGATTCATAGTGTCTTTGCCCTTTTTGTACCTTTTAAACTGAAAACTGTTACAAAATAGTATTCAAATGTTGGCAGCTCTTATTGATTTAAATATGGGCAAATCTACTCACAACACATCAGTTACAAGTTAGAGGACAACAATTTGTAATAAAGTTATGATTTTAATACTGGACATATGGATCAAAAGTATATATATATATATATATATATATATATATATATATATATAAAAATTTTATTTTTTTAAAAAAAAGGGAATTTATATTGTACCTGCTAGTGGCTAGGATGTCAAGAGACTGACAAAATGACTTTAAGAAATAAATCACACACAGGAGTATTTTACTTGGTCTCCATCGAGGCCAAACTTTGTGGCAAGTCTTTCATCAAAAACCTTTACAAGTTCAAGTAATGGCTCATTTTAGTGTTCAAAGTAGAAAGTTATGACATCTGAAAGATTGTGCCCATCAGCAAGCCCACAAAACATTCAGCACTTCCTCAATTTATCACTTAAAAATATTGAGGTGTTGTAGGTCATAAAGTGCATAGCCACAGTGTTATAGAGTTTTAGCACATCATAATGTGTCTGATGTAGAGCAAGAAATTGTTGTGAAATCCTATTATCATCCTAATTTAACTTCTGTTGTGTCTGCACTTTAAAAGAGCTATTGTTGGTTAATGTTGGAAGCAGTGTGCAAACTTTCAAACACAGACAGTTAAAAATATGCTTAAGCTGTTGTCAACTTAAATATGTGTTAAAATATCCAAGAAAATCAGAATTTGAATATAAACTTTATTACTGAGCATCATCGAGTGATAAGGTGACATTGTCAATGGCTTTTGTATCTTTCTAAATGGTAAGTTTGTTCAAATAATATTTACTTAACAAATTCGATGTTTCAATTAACTTACTTAATTTGAAGAATGAATGAAGCTGTGTCCCATTTAATGTTTACAGAGTGTAGAAGAAAAACTGTTAATTAACTAAAATAAGATAGTGTACCTTCCATGAAGGACATTTTGTAACCTTGAATTGTCTGTTTATATTTGTACATTGATTTGTCTTTTAAGCACATGCATCTTTTTTTGCAATTTGTACTTTATGTGGCTCATGTAAACTTGGGTGTACATTTTTTTTGTGTAAAATATGAATTTCCATACCGCACACACAAAAAATGCATACGCATACTTCTGTATGCCAATTTGACTGCATGTTATACTTATGAATAATTATGCTTAGAGAGACGGAATATGGCAGGGACACGGGTAAGAGAATTTTCACGTTATTTCAACTGTGTCAGACCTGGACACACCAGCAGATATGCCTGTAAGCAGGCAAATGTGTTGTTGGTGCTTGATCCCTGGTGCCAACTGTCACCGCACAGGGATCTTAGATCCAAAACTCACACTATACACCCAGTACCTAGGGTTCACAAATCACACAAGAAAGGACAATAGAGAAGATAATATAGTATCTCTATTACATAATAATTCAACTATATAACAGCTACACTTATCAATAGCGAGGGGGTTCACCAACCCATTACTTTGGACCCTTACCCACACAGTTTCTAGTTAAGTCTCCGGTGACACATTTGCAATACTCCCAGAGAAATGTTGCTGTTCCATTTTGCAGGATATCCACTTAGCAAGGTAGTAAATTAACAGCACAACAGTCTAATACAGGGTTTCCCAAACCCAGTCCTCAGGGCTCCCTAACAGTGCAGGTTTTCTGGATCACATGTGACATAATTAGGACCACCTGTGGATCTGTTACAATGTGTCAGTCACTAATGAATACACCTGTGCTCCAGCAAGGAGATATAGAAAACCTGCACTGTTAGGGAGCCTTGAGGACTGGGTTTGGGAAACCCTGGTCTAATAGCACAATGTCACTATCAGACCTGATGGAAGCTTAGACTTCAACATCACTATTCAACAACCACAAATCGCTCCAGTTCCTTCTTTTTAAGGAATACCATTTCCCACAATATGGAGCTCCACCCAGGGAGGGTACCAGATATTTTGAATACCTCAGATTGGGCAAAAGTCACAAAGTGACTGACTGGGTTGTCACTCTTCATTATCTGTGCCCTCCTCGAAGCCCTCATCGTGCACTTGGATGTCTACATTATAGAACAATAGGTATTTCATCATGGTAATAAAGGGTTCACGCCTTGTTGAACAGAACATCCCCGAGTTGTCCCCTTCCATGATTTAAGTACCAGCTGTTGCTATCTCCCTGTTTGGGAAAGAAGGAGGGGGGATGTGGGGTAAAGCAAGGTGCTGTCATACATTAAACATCCAGTTTAAGTAGGAGCCACCTGGCTACATTTAAGAACTAACAAGTACAATTATCATATACATTGATAATCAAAACAATAACCAACAGTACAACATCACAGTAGATAAATTTTTCCATGCACAACATCAATGAATTGCACTTGCATACCCAGTACGTTTGGTGTATTGTTGCATACGGAACCCTGAGTACATGCCAATTGGTATTCCAAATTAAAGGCTATCATGATTGTAGCAGATACAGTGTCTACTCTTTGCTAACTTGAATTAGCGATGGCAGTAACAGATGTATAGATTCTAGCGAACACCTAGTTTTTGCCAGGGACCACTGCAAGTAGATTTAGGCTTCGCTGCTGGTGGGTTCACAGGTTGTGGTCCTCTACCCTGCCTCCAGGTGCGACGCACTGGTATGTACAGCAAGAAGAGTCTTGCGCTGTACCTTGTCCTTATTCATTGCTTTTCCCCTCTCTCTCATTGTGCTGTGTTTTATCCTGCCTTTCATTTTTTGTAAGTTTCCCCCTTTCTTCTTGCAGCCTCTATCCCCCTCCTTTCTCACTTACCCCGCACCTTTGTTTCCATTCTCCCCTTTTATAGTTTTTATAGTGCTTTTCCTTCCCCTGTCAACCGTGTGTTAGACCTTTATTCCCCCTTATTGTTGTCACCATGCTCTGCCCCCACCACTCCATAGTTCCACAAGCCTGGATGCGGGACCACAATCCATCTCGAGTCCCACCCCACCAATCTTGACTGGTTGGGCCGCATCTGCACTGCAGCCTGCTCTCTGCCGGTGACTGAGGCATCTGGGACAGCTACTGCCCGTTAGACACCCCATGTCTTTCCATCACTGATTTTAAAGAAGGGCTCTATTGTGTCCTACAGCAGTCTTGCCCTCCAATTTTCTCATAGTGGCCTGTCTCATATTTTAGGGTTCCAGCTTGCAGTTCCCTGAATGGAACTGCAACAGCAGTAGGAAGATGTTTGCCAGGCTCAGGACAAATTGGGTTTATCAGGCACGCTAGTTCTCAGTGTGTATGTGAGACATGCAGGGGATTGAGGTTTGGGCACGGATCAGATATTCTGAGTACAAGGGATGATTCCTTGAACTCGGGGCAGAGCCACTGTAAATTTATGTGGCTGCTTCAGTGGCACATGAGAGGGGGTCACTGCAAGGCTAGTAGACAGTTAGGTCATACAGTAGACATACCAAGACAAGGGGGTGACATGGTACGATTTGCAAACACAGCTATCCTCCGGGGTCTGGAGGCCATTTCTCAGTAAATGATTGACCAGGGTTTCTATGTGTATTTGCCATTACTGAGGTGAGTAAGAAGAAGTTAGCGCAGGCCAGGAGGAAAGAGAGAATAGGGGAGTAAGCTGTCCGGTCCTATATTAACTGCATGCTGGGTTTTGTGGGCCCAATGACATCAGGATGTGTTAATGTGACGATATGGTCTTGAGGGCTTACGAGGAGGATTTTAGTAAAAGAATGAGCGGAGTGGCTACCATTCCATTCAGTTACAAAGACGTTGAGATTTGGATGGCAGTTCAACAAGCTATCTGCGCCTGGCCAACCAAGCTCGTCTTTTCTTGGCAGAAACAAGTGTTTCACCTTTAACAATTCCCAGTGTCATAGGGTACACTATGCAAATTCAAGCCCCTGTGATTCCCTGTAATGTGACAAAGTTTTATCCGATAGTCAAGTTCTGTTCTAGGTGCTTGGTGTATCAATTGCACATGATAAATCTGAAGGCCCTTCCACATGCTGGTCATTTCTGGGCATTGAAATTGACACAGTACTGGGTTGCCTTTTGTAAGTTAGGTGTTTGGTTAATGTATTTATTCGAAAGATTCAATTGGCGTTAGGGTCCCTTAATTTTGCTTCTGCATTATAAAAATATCTTATACTTAAAATCTGCTACTTGCTTGAACTCTCGACAAGCCAGATGGAAGCCAAACTTTTTAACTGGGCTCATGCTTCCAGTTTTTCTGGTCATGCCGAAATCAAAAAGACCAAAGAACTAATCTCCCGAAGTTATTGGTGGCCATCCCTATCCTCTAATGTTCAACAGTATGTCTCCTCCTGCACTACCTGTGCACAAAGTAAAATTCTCAGACAGAACCCATATGGGTATCTGCATCCTTTATCTGTTTTTGGATCGTCCATGGAGTCATCTATCAATGGACTTTATCACGGATCTCCCATTATCCAAAGGTTTCTCTTTGGTCTAGGTAGTTACTGATCGCCTCTCTCGAGCAGCCCATTTTGTACCTTTGAAAGGTCTACCTTCCGCTTCTTTCTTGGCTCAACTCTTCATAAAAGAGATCTTTCGTTTACATGGATGCCCGGATGAAATCATTTCTGATCTCGGTACCCAGTTTGTGGCTAAATTCTGCAGGGCCTATTGTCATCTTTGTGGAATCAAGTTGAAATTCAGATAAGCAGAGGAGCCTATCATCCTCAGAACACCAGTCTCACGGAGAGGACCAATCAGAAACGGGAAAAAATCTAAGATGTTATATTTCACCTTCTCATGACAATTGGGCTGACTTATTACCCTGTGCCGAATTCGCCCATAATAATTTTTCTCATGAGTCCACTTCCGTTTCTCCCTTCTATACACTTCCAGGGTTTCATCCAAAACTTCCTCCATTTACAGACTTTTTTCCCTCTAGGTTTCTGGCAGTTGAGTCACTGTTTCAAGATTTCTCATCCCTTTGGTGTTTCGTCAAACAAAATTGAACTCTAGCCTCTCTCCAGTAAGAGATTCTTTGATAAGAGAAAATGACCGACCCTCTTACTTAATCCTGGAGATAAAGTTTGGCTGTCTACATGGAATATCCGGCTTCCACAAAGTTTTCTCCCCGTTTTATTGGTCCATTCAGAATCTTGGAAGTCATAAATCCTGTAGCCTTCAGACTGGAACTTCCTCTAAACTTGAAGATTCCTAATGTCTTCCATGTCTCCCTGCTTAGTAAGCTTCAAAGTAAAAGATGTGCTGCGCACTATGGGGCTTTTATGCCTATGATAGTTGTGTAGGAAACAACATGCCATCACCACCTTGTCTATTTTGTCAAGGTGAAGATTAATGGCGGTATGAAGAATCCTGAACTTGTTACTTTATATACTAAAAGCATTCTCCACTACTCGCCTTGCTCTTGATAATCTGTAATTGAATATTCTTCTTTCTGGAGTAAGTGCTTTTTGGGGGACAAGGTTTTTAAAATAGTAACTTGGAGTGCAAACACTTCGTTGGCCACAAAAACAAAATTAGGCCCTAATTTAGTTTGGGTCTGTGTGGGCAAATTAAAATTAAGTCCATTACTTTTAAGGTTGTCATGGAAGGGCGTCTGTTCCAATACCCTACCATCAGACACTTTCCTATTTTTGCCAATGCCCATGAAGACAAATTCATATTTTGCAATCAATATGGCCATCAGGATAATACTGAAGAATCCCTTGTAGTTGTAGAAATAGAAACATATTTTAGAGGGTGGCATAATTTTGACCTGTTTTCCATCTATAGCTCTGTCACAGTTTGGGAAAATCCACATGGCAAGCTGTTCAAATAGCTTGTCATTCCTCAACCTAAATACATGCATATATTGTTATCATAGTAACTATTTTAAAAAAAAAATTGCACAGCATTCTGCCTTTATTGAACAGGAGTTTTCTGATGTGTGAAGGATGCGGTGGAGACATCTGCTCCCACGTAGCCAAGTTTTGAAATCACTAGCTAAACCACCAGGCAAATCACCGGGCAACCCACCCTGCAACAAGGTCAACAACCTGGCAGAAGGGGAAAGAAAAGGCTGTGAGAGACAGAAAATACCAGGGTCATGACTCATCGGATGCTTGACTCAGCCAATAGGCTGAGAGATAATGAAGATGACAAGTCTGACCTTATGTGTGGGGCAATAGCTAAAAAATTAAAATGCTTAGATGTGGGAAACAGGGCAGAGGCCGATCATTTAATTTGAAAGTACTTTAAAGGACCAACAGAGGGGAACTCACTCAGTACATGGGGTTGACAGAGTTCCCCCGAGCCATGCCCAAGACTTTTACAGGCCTTCCCTTTCCCCTATTTTGCTCCTCCCTCCCCATAGGCAACATCAGCTGCTGGAAAGATGGTCCAGTACCCCTCCTGACTATAGAAGAGGTACTGGACTGTACCACTCCTATAGTCAGGAGGGGCACTGGACCATCTTTCAAGCACCATGCAACATTTAATAATCTCAGTTTATATTTTAATTAAAAAAATGTTTTTACAATCTGAGTATTTCTTTCACAAACCATTATATATTGTCCCTGGAGAGCTTGTATGATAGCCTCACAGGTCTCAGGTATGATCAGAGCCAGAGTTTGAGGTAAAGTAGCTGTGCTGAACTTGAGATTAACCAGTGCTCTTTCAGTAGCCAAAAATCTTAGGATAGAAACCAGTCTCTGCTCTACATAAATATTAGTCCTTCTTTTGCACGAGTGGGGTGACCATTTGTACAAGCTGTTACGTGATGAAGAACGGTGGTAGTCAGCACACCGATGCTGACTACCCCAACAACACTTACCCTGACATCTTCACACCAAAGGGTTCCTTCCCGACCAGGCTCCAGGACGACTGATGTGCCAAGTGACTGGAAGCAATCACGATGAATAAAGAAGCCGCCGCGACTTGATGACATCACTGTCAACCTCAACACTGTTATCGGTGCTGTTAAGGTGGTAATGTAAGTATGCGCCATGGTCAATATACTTCACAAAGTATTGTACCACAGTTGTACTTTACAAACTATTGTACATTGTCCATGGCCACATACTTACATGACCCCTTAACAGCACCGATAACAGCGTTGCAGGTTGGCAGTGATGTCATCAAGACGCAGTGGCTTCTTCTTTCATCGTGATTGCTTCGAGTCACTTTGCACATCAGTCATCCTGGAGCCTCGTCAGGAAGGAGCCCTTCGTTGTGAAGACATTGGGATAAGTCTTGTCGGAATAATCAGCATCATTAATCCATACCCCACCGATGAAGAATCTGCATTTTGCACCTGATCCCTTATGCAGAATCTGACTCTTTACAACTGAATCCTGATGCAGATTTCACACTTCTGATGTAAAACCTGCACTTTGTAACTGTATACTGATGAAGAATCTGCACTTTGTAACTGAATCCTGATGCAGAACCTGCACTTTGTAACTGTATACTGATGAAGAATCTGCACTTTGTAACTGAATCCTGATGCAGAACCTGCACTTTGTAACTGAATAATGATGTAGAACCTGCACTTTGTAACTGAATCCTGATGTAGAACCTGTACTTTGTAACTGATTCCTGATGCAGATTCCGCACTATGTAAATGATTCCTGATGAAGAATCTACAAATTTGTATCGTATACAAATCCTGATGCAGATTCTACACTTTGTAACTGGTTCCTAATGCAACTGATTCATGATGCAAATTCTGCACATTGTAACTCAATCCTGATGCAGAATCTGCATTATGAGTTTTTGTTTGGCATGAACTATCAAAAATTCTGTAAGAATACATGTGAATTAGTACAAAAAAAAAATCATGATACAATATGTTATTATGTGGTTTCACAATGACTTAAATAGATTTATTTAATAATATTAAAGTAGAAAATTCTAGAAAAAAATATGCTTTATTGCAATTAATGCTGGATTGTGCAATTATTTTTGTGTTTACTGTTCTTTGTATATATTTCCACCATCTCAAGGGTCTAAAAGGCCATACAGTTGAATGTAATATAATCTTACTTTTCTTTTTTTTATTATTTGCAGATTTAGTGACTATTTGAAAAACCTATGTGACCAGGCTTACAACAATCCAAAATCTGGTCTTCAAATCCCAAGGTCTGTCCAGTTACCAAAAGGTGAAAGTGTCTATGATATTGTATACATTAAGAGGAAATCCTCCTTTTGGTGCTTGTGGAAAGATCTTGTAACTTCTATTAACATTGAGGAGCAAATCAAGGTATGACAGCCTACTGCCATAGTGTTGTGTCAACACTTATTATATTGTTTGTATTATTAGTCAATATTATATTTTAGAATTAATGCATTTCTATACTAATTTATGCGCAAATCGATCCCACTTTTTTAATTTAACATTCGTAACTGATCATTATAATTAATAAAGATTTTAATTAGCATTGCTTATGTTTTTGTTTTTATCTGTGATTTTGGAATAGCCATACCCCTATAATGGCAGCAGTTAAATTTTATATTTAGAGACTGAAGATTTTTGTGTTCTATTAGTAATTAAAAGAAAGGGTAGGGAAGAGCATACAATCTTGTGGACTCCATACAGATACGTTGTAATGTTTTTGGATTTATGAAGATGACATCTGAACCTTTAATTCTCAAATTATTTGTATTTACTAAACTTCATTTAAGAAAGGAGCAGCTTAATTCTATGGTGTTTTTGTATTATTTTCATCACAAATATTATATGATAACCACTTTAGCTCCACAAATTTTGTATTACGTATATTAATATGTCTAACTGCATTAATAGCTGACACAAGTAGAAAGTAATTTGTGCATCACTCCATGTATATTGTTATCTTTAAAACATTATTTCCTCTACATTAAACAGTTTTTAGTCCTGATTTGCATAGCTGGTATTAAGTCATTACTCAGAGTAAAAGCTATCTTAAAAGCATGCTTATTTGTTGTCTGTTATTCTTAATTATCCTAGAGACAAATGTTATACCATGTAATGGAAAAATCAGACTAGTTAAAATGTTTAGGAGTGTTAATGTGCTTACATTTGTCTGTGTGTAGAGAAGAAATTTCATATAATAGGCTGCAATCATCATATGTGTTGTTCAAGTAAAACACGTTCACATATTGAATGTTTTAATCTTAATAACGTTCAGTATGTAGCTGCAATATGATAGAATGAGCTTCTATTTAAACGTCCATGAATTTACAAAATGTGATACTTCACAAAATTACTTTACCTACCTTCAGTGCAACTTATGTCCTGTAAATGTTTTAAGGTTGCAGAAGTGCTGACCCCTACTGCAATTTCTATTTTTTTTTTTATATTATCCACAATAGCTTATCCAAAGATTGTGAAGTGAGGAGGATGCACCAGATTACATTACACTTGCTCCACTTACTCTTTTTTGTGCCAATGGAAGTGCAACTTGGTAATATGTGAACAATGTGATCAACACTTGGGGGTAAATGTATCAAGCCGAGAGTTTTTCGGTGGGTTTCAAAAGTGGAGATATTGCCTATAGCAACCAATCAGATTCTAGCTGTCATTTTGTAGAATGTACTAAATAAATGATAGCTAGAATCTGATTGGTTTTTAAACCCGAGGAAATACTCTCAGCTTGATACATTTACCCCTTGATGTGGCAGGTGCTAGATCACATTATTCATCTAAGTTCAATGTACTCCATGTATACATCTTTTTTTGTATTCGCTCAGTGAATAATTTCCATGTTATCACCTAGGGATAGATTTTCTAAAATGTCCAAAAAGGAAAAGTGGAGGTTTTGTCCCTAGCAACCATTAAGATCCTACCTGATAAGTTCTAGAAAATGATAGCTAGAATCTGGAATTGTTGTTTTAGTAAATCTATCCCTTGGTCTATTAGAAAATATGCAATATAAAATAAAGGTATAGCATTTCCACAACTACACAATAAGGCTCAGATACAGAAAGCATGAAATATGTAATAAAAAAGTCACACAAAAGCAAATGGAAAATACCTACTTTAATGCTAAACTGTGTAATTATTTAACAATTATCACAGTCTAGGGCTAGTGCCCTCTAAGCTTTGACAGTGAATAGCCTGAAACCCATAAACTTTGCCACATGTTCTAAAAATAACTACCTTATGTCTAATGCTGATATAGTATAAGCATTATTTTTTGTGTTTGTATTTTCGAATGACAGGTACACTTTATCAACTAAACGATCTACTAGCATTGCTGAGTCACAAAAAAACTATTGGTAAAATGATAAGCTGTATTTTGTGTAATGCTACAGATATAAGATCACTCTGTATTAAATACCATATTTCTTGGTAGATGGTGCATGATGCTGACAAGGTGTAATTGTAGCGAAACAAGCAAATAGGAAGATTGTTCAATCACATCCATGCCATATGTGTGCTTCCAAACACATTGCTAATCAACTGGTGACAAAAAGTACAGTTAGCGTATTGTTGGTGGCCGTGTTAAGACAGCATGGAGCCTTAATGCAACTAGGAAGTAATATAGGAAGTGACATGTTATTTGTCAGATAATATTTTTTTTCTTTATTTCTCCCCTAATACCAAACAATAACCTGTGTCCCAACATAAAGACTGATGCAAGCAGTATGCAACTGATGGTAAGTATAGTAATACTTTACACGTAAAAGGAACATTATTTGCTGAAAAATAATATCTAAATATTATCCATAGGAAAAGCATGTATGTGTCTATCTAATATAAGTAACACAGACTGATGTGAAAAAAAATATTGTAAAGTATTGAGGCAACAGATTATAAATTAGAATTTGGCAAACATTATTGAAAGACTAAGTGGCAATGAATATGCTGTACACATGGTTTTCTACATTAATTATGGTTTTTGCATGAGGAGGTACGAGTCATTCTCATGCCTTACATACCATCTGTGCAATTTAAATACAGGACAGAATACTGATTTGTTCAATTGCAATGTTTTCTTTCTTTGAAATTTCATTTAAACACATCTCTGTATTAAATATATATTATACTTGCCACCATGTTTGCTTAAAGCAAACAATTCCTGCTTCTATAAATGTGACACCCACGTTTCAGAAGAAAGGTGATCCATAAACTAATTTTAAAGTACTGCACATTTAATTACATTTTTTATAGAATATTCAGTTTCTTAATGCAGCCAGATGCCTTGTTGCAAAATATTGGAAAAACCCAGATCCCCTTCTAGACAACAACTCCTAAATAAAATTTGGTATTTGGCATATATGGAAAAAATGTCAGCATATTTAAATAAAAAAACTCATAAATTCATCCAAATCTGGAATGAATGGTTCATTTATATTAATTCCTCTGATCCCAAACCATTGCCTAACCAAACTCAAAATATATCCTCCCTTTTCCTATAAATTATATTGAACACAGATGAACACAGAATCATATTTCAAAATATCAATCCACCAGGAGCAGGGGCGAGCTGGGCCGGCGGGCAGTGGGCATGTGTCATGTGATGCGGCCGCCTGTGCGGCGTGTGCCCCCCCGGGCTGACGTCCGTCAGCCCGCGCCTGACCAGGAGTCCCAGATTAGGTACAAGATTTGGTCTCAATCCCCCCCTTATTCCCCCTTACCTCCTCCATTTATTACCTTATTTATAGTCACACCCCTCATATTTCTTAAAATAAGTTATTAATAACTTTCAATTGCTATATCTTGTCTATATATATATGTATTATGTTAACACCCCATTTAGAATTGTTCTTTTTATTCCTATTTACATAAGATGTTATTTAATTATGTCTTTAATGAATTATAACAAATCTTTATAACGTGTGACAAAAATTTAAAAATGAAAACTTAAAAGAGCTTTATCTCAATTATCTTCCATTCTAAAGGGGTTTACTGTCCCCTTATGTGGATGTAAGGAGTTGTTACATTAGCTGGATATGGCATCCGCCATATTACAGCAATATTTGTCAATTCTAAATACATAGAGGTCTATGCTGTGTGTTATGTTCTAAGGAATCATAGAGCAAACATTGGTGAGTTTCCCTATGCAAGAATTTCTGTAAAATTATATGATTTATTCGGTTGATAGGAATGCAACCAACTTTATACTCTGATCACAAATATTACCTTGGTCCTGCTATCCTATTATTCAAAGTGGGGTAAAATAATTATTTTATTGGTCACACACCATTTAAACTCTGTGTTAATTTTTGCACTACTTGCTTGTGTACTGTATATTGTCCTACAAATCAAGAACATTTATAATGATGTGACATTTGTATATACTAGGGCAAGTGACAACTATAACGGTAAGACCAGCATCAAATTTCATATGAACAAAAATTTGGATTGACGCTGACAAATGACAACAATTGTTTAAATGATCAATTGTCATCGTTAGGTCTAATTTGAACTTAAAATTTTGTTGAGACTAACAAGTGACTATGATGTTTGAGGAGTTAGTATCATTTGGTTTAAAAAAATCTGAAACTTTAATGTGTAATTATAACATTTGATTATGTTGAAACATGTATCTCTAAATTTAACTCTACATATTGAAGTAACCACATGTACTGTGGGCAAAGACAATTCAAACTCAGTTTCTTATTACAATTTCTGCTTATTGTTATCCAGTATTGCACAATATATAGACTCATTCTGCTAAATCCTACAATATATTTCCCAACTCAAGGCAACAACTTCCCACTGGGAAAGGTTAAGCTGTGATCATGCATATACTAATGTGATAGTGTGACTGATTTATTTACAACCTTACAGTCAGCAATAATTTCATATTGTTAAGGACTTGCCTCCAGTGGTAACCTGCAGTGGTAAGTGCGATTTAATTTATTATTGGAAAAAGAGAGAAAGAAAGAAAGGAGTAGTATTTTGTGTGCACTCTTTTATACAAATGGTTGTAATATATAATGGTATTATAAAAACAAATAAACTTTATTGTTGATTATATTAAAAATTGTCACAGCGAAATATTAAAAATGATGAATGACATGTTGAAACCTGTAATAATTCAGTTAAAAGGTAGATGTCTACCAAGCTGGCTTGCTGCTATGAATTTATGTAGTTAGCGGTAAACGAGTATATAACAGTACACTCAATTGGTATGGATCTATAACTAGGAGTTCCTATAATGGGTCTCTGCTGCTAAGGTATCAGCAGGGATCCATGAATAAGGTTGATAAACAAAACTTGGTGTCTATAAACCAAATTACTAGTTGTCACTTAGATAGGTTTTAGCTTAATAATATATGAAAGCTAAAAACTTGTAATTGTCTATCCAGTGTGTAATTATAAAGGGCTGGTTCCTAAATACTCCTGATAAATTCAGCCTAATATCTGGCTGGTAACGGAACCTCAATCCCTTAATTGGTGTCTATAAACCAAATTACTAGTTGTCACTTTAATAGGTTTAGCTTAATGATATATGAGAGCTGAAAACTTGTAATTGTCTATCCAGTGTGTAATTATAAAAGGCTGGTTCCTAATGCTCCTGATAGATTCAGCCTAATATCTGGCTGCTAATGGAACCTAATGCTAATCTCCTAGCTAACAGTGTACTAACTATCAACCTGTATTAATATAGTAATAAAAATAGAGCAGCAAGCTCAGCGTAACGCCGACGCGCGTTTCGCTTCTGAGCTTTGACAAGGCAACCCGATGGACAGTTGTGGTAGGCTCTATAAAGGGGAAATTCCCGCCCCTTACGTGACGTACATAGATCAGCTGAGCCGAGAATTCAAAGGCTCGCTATTTCTATGAGTCTGTGAATGGTGCTTTGTGTCACATGATACATCATGTGATCCTATGACGTTATTTGTTAGTATCACCATGGAGATAAGGGCTTGTTATAGGATTATTCAGCTGGTTTTCCGTATCAGCCACAATAAGATATTTGGGAATTGCATAAAGTATGACTTTAACTTTAACATTGTGTTTGTTATATGGGCCATATATCGGAGGACTTTAATAGTTGAAGATAATAATACTATTTATCCGATATCGCTCATATGTTGTGTTAATTGAGTCATTCACAAGACAACCAGGTAAGTAGTTAGCATTTCAAAAAACATAGTGGATCTAATTGCTTGTCAATGACAAGTAGAGATGTGATATTTTAAAAATTAAATCTGAATTAATATAAGTTCCATATTGTAATGTATAGTCATGTTATATTTGCAGTATATTAAACGTGGGTATTAATAGCTTCACTTTAATTATAACTGCTATAGTTCACCTTATATTTATTACATGATCTTAGTATCCTGAAAAAATGAACATTGAATTAGTCAAAAATGTAGAACAATGTGACTAGTGCAAAACATATTAAAAATGTGATAATAACATTATTCATTGTGTATTTATTGTGTTTATTAATGTTATTATTTATTTTTCATTTTTACTTTTTTGTGTATTAGTATATATTTTTCTGTTATTTATTGTGCATATGATATTAATTTTATATTTTATGTGTTCGATTTTTTATTTGTTGTTTTTTATTTTTTATTGTTTATTTTGTTTTTTTATATATTTTATTTGTTATTTTTTATTTTATATATAATTCTATAAGTGAATAGTGCTGATTGAAAAATAAAATAAAAATGAACTGTGCAAAAACCAAAACATAAGTGATACTAGATATCTAGGTTAAGACTGATCCAGCAACTCTAGCTGATACAGATACATACATATTGAGGTGCTTAGGTAATCAACAACACTAAATATGTGAATTTAGTTCTGTGGTTATTATTAATTCAAAATCCAGTAAAGTTAGATATATTGGACCCAAATTTTAGGGTTTGAAATATTGCTTGTACTTTTAATCAGGTAAACACCATGTAATTACTATTATCATTTAAACCATTGGGAATGAGGCTTCCCATCAAAAAGATTTTTTTGGTTTCATGTTTAAGGAGCTCAATTTGTATATCCCCCCCCCTAAGACCAAGATTTATCTGTTCCATTGCATATGTCTTAAGGTATTTGGGATCATGATTATGATGTTGTAAGAAATGTTTGGCTACTGTAGTCAAAGGTCTCATATTGGTTCTATCCTTAATAGCATTCCGTATATTCCCCACGTGTTCAAGAATTCTCTTTTTAAACGGTCTGCTGGTCATTCCTATGTATTTCAGCTTACATGGGCATGTTAGACAGTATATCACGTTAGGTGTGTTACAGTTAAGGAATTGTTTAATACTCCATTTGTGTTTAAATTTGTCTGTGTATTCTTTAGTTGGGATTGTATATTGACATGCCTTACAGATTCCACAAGGAAAAAAACCCTTAGGTCTTGTTGATAATTGTTTACGTTCTGGTTGGAGTGAACTATGAACCAATTGATCTTTGAGATTTCTTGACCGTCTCCATGTAATTGATACTCTATCATTGAGGATTTTACAGAGGTCCTCATCAGACTTGAGAACATGCCAATGTTTTTGAAAAATAGATGATATGTTTTTCCATTCCGTACAATATGTTCCAATCATTCTGATATCATTGGTTTGTACCCCCTTCTTGGTATTGGGAGAGGGATATAGGAGGGATTCTCTGTCTCTCATTTTAACAGCTTGTTCTGCCTGTTTGATCACCTTTCTACTATATCCTCGATCATGAAATCTCTTTTTCAATTCATCTGTTCTTTGTCTGTACACTGTTTGATTAGAGCAATTTCTTTTGATTCTTAATAGTTCTCCTTTCGGAACACCCCTGATCACCGGGGGAAAGTGAGAGCTCGTAAAGTGTAGAAGACTATTGGTGGCTGTCTTCTTACGATATATATCCGTATCCAATCTTCCATCACTAGTCTTTGTAATTGTGAGATCCAAAAAGTTAATTGCCACCTCATTAATTTCTGAGGTTAATTTAAGATTAATATCATTGATGTTCAGAATCTTAACAAAGTCTTGAAAAAGAGAATCCTGACCGTCCCACAGTATTAAAACGTCATCAATGTAACGTAGCCATAGTATTACATGATTTGTGTATTCATCATTCTGAGCACAAAATACATATTCCCTCTCCCACCAGCCCAGAAATAAATTGGCATAGGTGGGAGCACAGGCTGTGCCCATGGCTGTCCCCTGTATCTGCAGGAAAAATGTATCTTCAAATATGAAGTAATTTTTGGTTAAGACAAACTGTAATAATTGTACAAGAAACTCGTTGATGTTGTTCTGTTTCTCCATATTGAGAAAATACCGTACAGCCTTAATGCCTAGGTGGTGAGGGATATTGGTGTACAATGATTCCACATCTAGAGAGGCCAATTTCGTAGAGCTGTTGATCGTTACATTATGCAATTTGGCTAGTACGTCCAAGGTGTCTCTTACATATGAGTCCAAACTAACTACGTGTTTACGTAAGTAAAGATCAATATATTTGCTCGCATTTTCCGTAAGACATCCTACCCCCGATACTATTGGTCTTCCTGGGGGGTTGGATTCATTTTTATGGATCTTTGGGATCATGTAAATTGTGGATATCTTAGGGTTACGTACTTCTAAATATTCGTAATCATTTTTGGATATTATACCTCCATCAAAGGCTTGTTTAATGAGTTTATTATAGGATAGTAGATAGTTAGCTGTAGGATTGAAAATGATGCGTTTATAGCATTCTACGTCATTGAGCTGTCTATACATTTCTGTCAAATATTGTGTTTTGGGCCAGAGAACAATATTTCCCCCTTTATCCGAGGGCTTGATGATAATGTCATCCCAAGTTTTAATTTCTTTTAATGCTGTTCGTTCTGTTATGGACATATTGGTCTCACCCACACTATTATATGAGGATATGTGATATAATTGATCCAGATCTCGAGAGACTAGATCCCTGAAGACTTTAATCTGGGGACAGATGGATACATCTGGAAAGAAAGTGGATTTTTTCTTAAATTTAGGACGTGTAATTCCCGTCTCTGTAATTTGATCCTCAGTATTTAGTTCTTCCAGTATTTGGAGTGCACTTTGTTCTGCTACTGTATCAAATACGCTAGTCACTATATTGTCTTCTTGAGGATCATTAGGAACAGTGGGATCATTTTCGCCATCCTTTAAGTTTGACAGATTTGATTGGGAGAAGGACCTGGTGCTTTTCTCTAGGAAGTTATTACTTAAGAAATTCTATTCCAAGCAATCACAGGCCACTGTTCCTAATGATCCTCAAGAAGACAATATAGTGACTAGCGTATTTGATACAGTAGCAGAACAAAGTGCACTCCAAATACTGGAAGAACTAAATACTGAGGATCAAATTACAGAGACGGGAATTACACGTCCTAAATTTAAGAAAAAATCCACTTTCTTTCCAGATGTATCCATCTGTCCCCAGATTAAAGTCTTCAGGGATCTAGTCTCTCGAGATCTGGATCAATTATATCACATATCCTCATATAATAGTGTGGGTGAGACCAATATGTCCATAACAGAACGAACAGCATTAAAAGAAATTAAAACTTGGGATGACATTATCATCAAGCCCTCGGATAAAGGGGGAAATATTGTTCTCTGGCCCAAAACACAATATTTGACAGAAATGTATAGACAGCTCAATGACGTAGAATGCTATAAACGCATCATTTTCAATCCTACAGCTAACTATCTACTATCCTATAATAAACTCATTAAACAAGCCTTTGATGGAGGTATAATATCCAAAAATGATTACGAATATTTAGAAGTACGTAACCCTAAGATATCCACAATTTACATGATCCCAAAGATCCATAAAAATGAATCCAACCCCCCAGGAAGACCAATAGTATCGGGGGTAGGATGTCTTACGGAAAATGCGAGCAAATATATTGATCTTTACTTACGTAAACACGTAGTTAGTTTGGACTCATATGTAAGAGACACCTTGGACGTACTAGCCAAATTGCATAATGTAACGATCAACAGCTCTACGAAATTGGCCTCTCTAGATGTGGAATCATTGTACACCAATATCCCTCACCACCTAGGCATTAAGGCTGTACGGTATTTTCTCAATATGGAGAAACAGAACAACATCAACGAGTTTCTTGTACAATTATTACAGTTTGTCTTAACCAAAAATTACTTCATATTTGAAGATAAATTTTTCCTGCAGATACAGGGGACAGCCATGGGCACAGCCTGTGCTCCCACCTATGCCAATTTATTTCTGGGCTGGTGGGAGAGGGAATATGTATTTTGTGCTCAGAATGATGAATACACAAATCATGTAATACTATGGCTACGTTACATTGATGACGTTTTAATACTGTGGGACGGTCAGGATTCTCTTTTTCAAGACTTTGTTAAGATTCTGAACATCAATGATATTAATCTTAAATTAACCTCAGAAATTAATGAGGTGGCAATTAACTTTTTGGATCTCACAATTACAAAGACTAGTGATGGAAGATTGGATACGGATATATATCGTAAGAAGACAGCCACCAATAGTCTTCTACACTTTACGAGCTCTCACTTTCCCCCGGTGATCAGGGGTGTTCCGAAAGGAGAACTATTAAGAATCAAAAGAAATTGCTCTAATCAAACAGTGTACAGACAAAGAACAGATGAATTGAAAAAGAGATTTCATGATCGAGGATATAGTAGAAAGGTGATCAAACAGGCAGAACAAGCTGTTAAAATGAGAGACAGAGAATCCCTCCTATATCCCTCTCCCAATACCAAGAAGGGGGTACAAACCAATGATATCAGAATGATTGGAACATATTGTACGGAATGGAAAAACATATCATCTATTTTTCAAAAACATTGGCATGTTCTCAAGTCTGATGAGGACCTCTGTAAAATCCTCAATGATAGAGTATCAATTACATGGAGACGGTCAAGAAATCTCAAAGATCAATTGGTTCATAGTTCACTCCAACCAGAACGTAAACAATTATCAACAAGACCTAAGGGTTTTTTTCCTTGTGGAATCTGTAAGGCATGTCAATATACAATCCCAACTAAAGAATACACAGACAAATTTAAACACAAATGGAGTATTAAACAATTCCTTAACTGTAACACACCTAACGTGATATACTGTCTAACATGCCCATGTAAGCTGAAATACATAGGAATGACCAGCAGACCGTTTAAAAAGAGAATTCTTGAACACGTGGGGAATATACGGAATGCTATTAAGGATAGAACCAATATGAGACCTTTGACTACAGTAGCCAAACATTTCTTACAACATCATAATCATGATCCCAAATACCTTAAGACATATGCAATGGAACAGATAAATCTTGGTCTTAGGGGGGGGGATATACAAATTGAGCTCCTTAAACATGAAACCAAAAAAATCTTTTTGATGGGAAGCCTCATTCCCAATGGTTTAAATGATAATAGTAATTACATGGTGTTTACCTGATTAAAAGTACAAGCAATATTTCAAACCCTAAAATTTGGGTCCAATATATCTAACTTTACTGGATTTTGAATTAATAATAACCACAGAACTAAATTCACATATTTAGTGTTGTTGATTACCTAAGCACCTCAATATGTATGTATCTGTATCAGCTAGAGTTGCTGGATCAGTCTTAACCTAGATATCTAGTATCACTTATGTTTTGGTTTTTGCACAGTTCATTTTTATTTTATTTTTCAATCAGCACTATTCACTTATAGAATTATATATAAAATAAAAAATAACAAATAAAATATATAAAAAAACAAAATAAACAATAAAAAATAAAAAACAACAAATAAAAAATCGAACACATAAAATATAAAATTAATATCATATGCACAATAAATAACAGAAAAATATATACTAATACACAAAAAAGTAAAAATGAAAAATAAATAATAACATTAATAAACACAATAAATACACAATGAATAATGTTATTATCACATTTTTAATATGTTTTGCACTAGTCACATTGTTCTACATTTTTGACTAATTCAATGTTCATTTTTTCAGGATACTAAGATCATGTAATAAATATAAGGTGAACTATAGCAGTTATAATTAAAGTGAAGCTATTAATACCCACGTTTAATATACTGCAAATATAACATGACTATACATTACAATATGGAACTTATATTAATTCAGATTTAATTTTTAAAATATCACATCTCTACTTGTCATTGACAAGCAATTAGATCCACTATGTTTTTTGAAATGCTAACTACTTACCTGGTTGTCTTGTGAATGACTCAATTAACACAACATATGAGCGATATCGGATAAATAGTATTATTATCTTCAACTATTAAAGTCCTCCGATATATGGCCCATATAACAAACACAATGTTAAAGTTAAAGTCATACTTTATGCAATTCCCAAATATCTTATTGTGGCTGATACGGAAAACCAGCTGAATAATCCTATAACAAGCCCTTATCTCCATGGTGATACTAACAAATAACGTCATAGGATCACATGATGTATCATGTGACACAAAGCACCATTCACAGACTCATAGAAATAGCGAGCCTTTGAATTCTCGGCTCAGCTGATCTATGTACGTCACGTAAGGGGCGGGAATTTCCCCTTTATAGAGCCTACCACAACTGTCCATCGGGTTGCCTTGTCAAAGCTCAGAAGCGAAACGCGCGTCGGCGTTACGCTGAGCTTGCCGCTCTATTTTTATTACTATATTAATACAGGTTGATAGTTAGTACACTGTTAGCTAGGAGATTAGCATTAGGTTCCATTAGCAGCCAGATATTAGGCTGAATCTATCAGGAGCATTAGGAACCAGCCTTTTATAATTACACACTGGATAGACAATTACAAGTTTTCAGCTCTCATATATCATTAAGCTAAACCTATTAAAGTGACAACTAGTAATTTGGTTTATAGACACCAATTAAGGGATTGAGGTTCCGTTACCAGCCAGATATTAGGCTGAATTTATCAGGAGTATTTAGGAACCAGCCCTTTATAATTACACACTGGATAGACAATTACAAGTTTTTAGCTTTCATATATTATTAAGCTAAAACCTATCTAAGTGACAACTAGTAATTTGGTTTATAGACACCAAGTTTTGTTTATCAACCTTATTCATGGATCCCTGCTGATACCTTAGCAGCAGAGACCCATTATAGGAACTCCTAGTTATAGATCCATACCAATTGAGTGTACTGTTATATACTCGTTTACCGCTAACTACATAAATTCATAGCAGCAAGCCAGCTTGGTAGACATCTACCTTTTAACTGAATTATTACAGGTTTCAACATGTCATTCATCATTTTTAATATTTCGCTGTGACAATTTTTAATATAATCAACAATAAAGTTTATTTGTTTTTATAATACCATTATATATTACAACCATTTGTATAAAAGAGTGCACACAAAATACTACTCCTTTCTTTCTTTCTCTCTTTTTCCAATAATAAATTGTTGATACATAGTAGTGGAGCACCTCCCCTATACGATTAAAACATTAGTTATGTAATTCATCTTTAAGGGGTTAAAAGCTTGGTGCGGTGAAAAATCAATTGTGTCAAGTGCGATTTAATGCATAGTATGAGATTAGATTCCAGACTGTATTAAATATTAGTCCTCAAAGCAGCACAATAACACACAAGCATCAGGCAACAGAGCGCTACATTTCACAAATCTACTTTCAAAATTGAAATATAATATATATAATTTACACTTATGGATCCTAACTGCTCTTAGATTAATGGTTATACCAGCAAAGCCACAATAGTTTAAATCAAAACTTTATCAAAAATAAATTGATGATAATAAAAAATGCTTGGACCATGAAGCAGAATATTTTGCTTATAGATTGGCATCACTCAGAAAATGTATAAACCCATTTTTAGATAAACAGAATGTGAATCCTCAGTGCTGATCCCGGAGTTTTAAGACAAACTACCTGAGTCAAGATACCTTCTCGGGATCCCACAGGTATGCTGATGTACACAAGTAAAAGCTGAAAGAAGTGGCACATTTTATTTGACTATAAACAAGTCACATCACTTGTATCATCTGACTAGACTAACCATCTCTGTCTTTTTCAAGATCACAACAAGTGATCTCAGAGAGTCAATTTAAATCTACCTATCTACCTAATCTATCTATTCACATTCTGTTTATGTACCGATGGGCTTATACATTTTAGGCCTGATTCATTAAGGAGAGCAAATCAAGAAAAGGCGAAAACGTGCTCCTGGGCAAAGCCATGTTACAATGCAAGGGGTGCGAATTAGTTTATTATTTTGCATATAAGGAAAATACTGACTGCTTTTTCACATAGGACACAAATACTTGATAGCTTTTATTTTTGCACTGATTTTTAAAGTTGATCTAGGACATGCCCTACCCAAACTATACATCTGTCCCCACATTTTAAATTTACCTCCCCTCCAATACAACATGCTTTTGCCAAGGTGCAAACTTAACTACTTTTTTTTGCTTTGCTCTCCTTAATGAATCAGGCTCTTTGAATTTAGCCTGGTTAGTGATGCCAGTCTGTAAGAAAAATATTATGCTATTATGGACTAATTTTAAGCACTTTTAATTTTCTTAATTGAATATCCTATCCACTAGATTCATATTTCTCAACAATAATCATTGTACCAAACAACTAACAAGAACATCAGCATAGCATTACTGTTTCTGTGAGAAAAGTCTCAGTACGATAGTGACAGAATTTTCTATTATCAGCAAATAGAGCTTGGAATAACTAAACTCACTCA
This sequence comes from Mixophyes fleayi, assembly GCF_038048845.1. Lineage (NCBI taxonomy): Eukaryota > Metazoa > Chordata > Amphibia > Anura > Limnodynastidae > Mixophyes > Mixophyes fleayi. The sequence continues at coordinate 216,117,531 of NC_134405.1, forward strand.
TATGACACTAAAAGGACCAGACAAGTGTACAAAATTGTGTAACTTAAATACATTTTTGAGTCATATGCCTTCAATTCACTATAGAAAGTCAGTGATGAACACATTTCCATTCTTTCAGCAGGTCAAATTGCCATAAACACCTTGTGGAAGGACAAAAAAATATTGATATTCAAATCACTTTTGCCACTTATTCTTTTCTTTTAGTTCATTAGTGTAACTATAGCAACGATTTGTAGGTCAGTGAATGCACAAAAGTAAATATCTTAAAATCCATCATGAAGAGAATTAAGATATATTTGACATCATAGCTCCTCCTTTTCAGTACTTACATTGACAGCTTGGAAACATTAGCACTAATGCATCTCACATTTTGCTCATTGAGCACTTCTCAAAAGGAAAAGGAGCAAGAAATAGGTGGTCCTACTTTATTTGCATTTTCATGAAAATATATGCAACCAGTGTAAATATAATAATTATAATTAATACAATGTCACATCTGAACACATTCTTTCTTCATCTATTTTCTTCAAATAGGCCTACGTTCTGTTCTCCTTCTTTAAAGCACTGTATTACTTCACTTATGTTAACAAACATTGTATAGTATTTCAAGATGCAAAAAACATAGTCATTGAATACATATTCTTAGTGTACATTAAATAATATAGTTCTAGTTATTTAATACTGCTGATGAAGTAGTTTATTTTATAGGTGAGAAGTGATATGCTGTTGTATAATATGCCCTAGGGTGACAGAATTGCATAAGACCCATATCCATTAAGTACAACATATGTACATTTAACTTATGGATGCCTGAGTGATGCACTCCACCATTCATAACAATAAAAAGGGTTTAATACTAGAAAGCATTAAAAAAAATCCAAAAATAATTACCAAAAGTAGATACAAAATGTAACATTTTGTGATGTGGTTTACACATAATAAACCCCAAAAGTATTGATTGGGAAAGTTACATATATTGGGCCTGATTCATCAAGGCACGTATACTGAGAGCAACCTGTGTTTGGTATTAAATGCACTTATTTCAAATCACTCCTGAATTCATCAAGGCACGGATCTCAAGATATGTGCGCTGTTGAATTCCGGTGTAGGTCTGCCATGCTCTACTACACAAGACACTGCAGGATAAGTCCAATACCTTTGTGGAATATAAATTTGCCAAAGAACGCACAGAAAAAAATATATACACAATATATATATACACATTATATGGACAAAAGTGTTAGACCACAGCTGTTATTTATTGAATTGAGGTGTTTCAATCAGACACATTGGCAGAGGTGTATAAAATCAAGACAGGCAGACTCCCTTTGCAAATGTTTGTGGTACGTTTGTGATACAAAATGGGTCGTTCTGAAGAGCTCAGTGACGTCAAGCATGGTACTGTGTTAGTATGCCACCTTTTCAGTAAGACGGTTCGTGAAATTTCATCCCTGTTGGATATTCCACAGTTAGCTATAAGTGATATTATTAGAAAGTGGAAGTATTTAGGAACAACAGCAACTCAGCCACAAAGCAGAAGACCATGTATAATCACAGAGCGGGGTCAACGATAGCTAAGGCGCATGGTGCGTAAAAGTCGCCCATGCTTTGCTGATTCCGTACCTGAAGAGTTCTCAACTTCTACTGGCATTAATGTAAGCACAAAAACTGTGCAATGGGAGCTTAGTAGAATGGGTTTCCATGGTCGAGCAGCTGCATGAAAGCCTCACATCACCAAGACCAATGGGTGCCATAGTATCATGTTCCCTCATGCTCCAGTGCTGCAGGTTCTGTTCTTCCTTCCTGACTGACCTCCCGGCTTCTGACTTGGCTACTCCTGACCCTGATCTTGAATTCTCCCTTGGCCTGTATTTGTCTCTCCTGGTTTTTGACTCCTGGCTTCCTGACTTTCATGTTGGTTTAACCCCTTGTACCTTGTATCTCGCATGACAACCTCGGACAGTACGACAATACCCACTACTTCTTTGGGGGCTGGCTTGGACAACCACAACATGCACGTCTCTTGCAGAAAAGGCCATTCTCCCTAGCAGGGGTCAGAGGTTAGTCTCCACGATTTCAAGTTTAGCTGTGACAATACCAGCAAGTACCCATCAGTCTAACCTAGCTTGTGACAGTATTCTCTGGCAATGTCTATTGAGTACGGGTGAACCTTTTGCTCATGATCTGTTACTCCACCTAGCACGCCGTGTCGAACAACAGGAATCCGACCAGGCTCTGCTTCTCCAATCAAGGAGTTGATTGTCGCTTGGATTCACTGCAGGCTTCTTTAGCGGCCTCCTAGTCTTTGGCCATCACTACCTCCGGGGCGACCCTAACCTCCTCGGTTCCTACAGCTCTTGCCTCTTTCACCCTACGTATCCCTCCCCTGGAGAGATTTGACGATGACCCTAAGAATTGCTGTTTTTTTTTTAAACCAATGTGCCATCCAATTTGAATGTAATCCAGGATCCTTTCCCTCCTAGCGGACCAAGGTGTCATTTATTATCTCCTTACTTTTATGACAGGCCCTTGCCTGGGCTTATCCATTATGGGAACGTAATAGCCCTCTTCTACAGAATTCCTCGTCAGTTATTCAGGTATTTTACAAGATCTTTGATGAGCCCAGATGGGTTTCTTCTGCAGAATCCAGCTTTTTGAATGTACATCAAGGTTCTCATTCTGTTGGAAAATATGCGGTCAAGTTTCACACCCTAGCCTTGGAACTGAAGTGGAACAATGATGCACTTGTGGCCACTTTCTGGCAAAGCCCAGCCTACTGGATTACAGATAAACTAGTATCCCGTGAACTTCCTGCCGACCTCGATTTTCTCATCTCCTTGTGTAATAGGATCGACCTGCATTTCAGCGAGCGCACACATCAGAGGTGTTCTAGACGTTTCACACACCAGCTAGCCACCCATTTCCAGATCCCTGTGCCACCTCCAGAGAACCGATGCAGATTGGGTGATCACGTATTTTTCCCGAAGAATGTGAGTGTTAATTTAAGCAGAACCTCTGTTTCTATTGCAGGGATTCCGGCCATCTTTTGTCTACATGCCCAAAGAGACCGGGAAACACTTCCTCCTAGCCGATATCAGGGAGACTGATCTAGGAATTAGGATTTCTACTCCCTGTACATCTTCCAAGTTGGACTTGTTGATGTCTATATCCCTTCTCCTGTCGGCCCTTTTGTAACTTCAGTCTTTGTGAATTCCGGTTCTGGCGGGAATATCATCTCAGACACTCTGGTATCGCAACTCCATATTTGTACTCGGACTTTGCCACAGCCGCTGTTCCTTACCACTGTGAATGGTAACCATGTCATCAATGGCTCCATCTCCAGTTTCACCTCTCCCATCTGGCTGTAAGTAGGAGTTTTGCATAAAGAGTGGATTGAATTTTTGGTTCTACCCAAAACCATTAATTCCATCATTTTGGGATTACCCAGGCTCAGAATCCATACACCTCCGTTTAAATGGGCTTCTGCCCGTTGTGGGTCCTGCAGTGCCACAAGATATGTCTCACTTCATTATAGACACCCAGACTCCGATTTCTTGTTGCGTTATTTCTCCCCAGCCCACTCTTCCATCCTCCTATGCTTCCTTCCAAGATGTTTTTTGCAAAGCAGCTTTAGAGGTTCTTATTCCTCATCACCCAAGAGATGTACTTAATACCTGGTAAACAAATCCCCAGAGGTAGGATCTATCATTGTTCGCTTCTGGAGATGCAGGCTATGTCGCAATACATTTATACATTTAGAAAAATCTTCATCAGGATATTCTCTTCCCTTGCTGGTGCTGAATTTTTCTTTCTTAAAAGGAAGGATGGCTCGTTATGTCCCTGCATCGACTATCGCCAGCTGAATGCCATCCCTATTAAGAATAGATATCCTTTGCCCCTCATCTCGAGTTATTTGACTGGATCAGTGGCTCAAAGGTTTTTTCCAAACTTGACCGTCACCAGGCTTACAACTTAATCTCCAAAATGTTTTCTCCGTGTGAACATAAATATGGTATGGGTAACTTGCTATCAAATAAACCTTAGAAGAGTGACATCACTTCTCATCTGGTCACCATATTTACTTACCACAAAAACCTTACTTACCTACGAGATGCTCATTGTCTAATTCCACGTCAGGCGCGTTGGTCCTCTTTCTTTGTTCATTTCAACTTGAGACTTACATTCTGTCTTGGTGCCAAGAACCCCCAGGCTGTTGCCCTGTCCTGATCCTTTGATGATTCTGACCTGCTCTCCAAACCTGAACCTCAAACCATTTTAGATCCTACCAGCATTTTAGCTCTGACCAAGTATTCTGCCATGAACCCTCCGGGCGGATGCTCGTATTTGGAACCTCACCTCTGCCTTAAGGTTCTTCGATGGGCCCACTCTACTAAATTTACAGGTCACGCTGGGTTTAAGAACTTATGCGCTTCTCTCCCAATGGTGGCCCACTCTTCACCCAGATGTTCGTGAACTTGATTCATCCTGTGTGGTCTGTGCCAAGTATAAGACTCCCATACATTCTCTGTTGGGTTTGCTTCTTCCACTTCCCATCCTGGAGTGTCCATGCATCCTTGGATCACAATCTCAATGGACTTTATTACTGACTTACCTGCCAGCAAAATATGGGTGGTCATAAACAGATTTTCAAAAATGGCCCACTTCATTCCATTGAAAGGACTACCCTCTGCTTCCAAGCTTGCCCACATCTTCATTCAGGAGATTTTTTGTCTCAATTGTTAACCTCAGAAGTTCATTTCTGATCGGGATATTCAATTTGTGTTCCGGTTCTGGAGAGTGTTCTGCAAGGATTTAGGCATTGGTCTGAAATTTTCTTCTTGTTTTTCCTTGGAAAAACCAGTCTGACTGGAGCAATTTACTCTCTTGGGCCCAATTCACTCATAATAACGACATCCACAACTCTTCCTGTATCCCCCCTTCTTTAATGTTTTTGGTACTTAACCCATCTTGCATTACTTATCTCCACCTCCATCTTCTACTGTTCCTGCAGCTGATTCCTTGGTACAAGATTTTTCTGGTATTTGGACTCGGACCAAAGAAAGCTTAATGGATTCCTCTCAATGTTAAAAATATTCTGCAGACCATCACTGAAAGTCTTTCCCTATCCTTCACATCGGGGATAAAGTATGGCTTTTCACCTGAAATCTCAGGCTTTGAGTTCCTTCCATGAAGCTAGCTCTGCATTTTATTGAACCTTTTAAGATTATCCAAGTCATCAATCCTGTGACCTACAAACTTTGTCTCCCACCCTCCCACAAATTTCACAATACCTTTCATATAGCATATCTTAAGCCCCTGGTGCTTAATAAATTCTCTTGTATACCTTCCAGATCTTCTCCCATTTTTACCATGGCTGGTGAGGAATATGAAATATAGCTATATCTTGGACTTTCGTCTCCTTCATGTGTGCCCTTAGTACCTGGTCCACTGGAAGGGCTTTGGCTCAGAGGAGAGATCTTTGTTAAACAAAGAGAATCTCCATGTTACCCGTCTTCTGACCGGCTTTTTGAAGAGACAAACTTCAAAAAATTTCCCATCTGGGAGGGGGTACTGCCGGGTACCATCCCCGTATTTCCTCTAGGACTGCTAGGGACAGTCACCTGCTCACCTGCTTGACCTGGGACAGTACAATGATGCCTATTCACCCGCTATTTCATTGGTGGCTGGCTTGGAGAACCGTGACCTGCATGTCTCTTGCAGCAAAACCTATACTCCCTTGTGGGGGATCCCTGGCAAAAAACAGACCTGTTAGACTCCACATCTCCAAGTTTAGCTGTGTCAATACCAGCAAGTAGACATCAGTCTAACCAAGCTTGTGACATTATTACAGTTGTTCCTGATTGCATACACATGTTATAGCATACAAACTAGACTGTCATCACTACTGATCAGGACTTAGACTAGCCCTATAGCTGGAACAAAAGACACAGCAGAAAAGTACCTGAGAGATGCCCAGAGCTTGAATTGGACATGGCTACATACATTTGAGTTTGACATGCCCCTACTGTATATTGTTTACATAAAAAGCCCCTTCCCCACTCAGTTCACTCCTCAAAATTGTAGGTTGAAGTAAGTTGCCCTTGCATTCAAAGTTGGAGCAGAAATGGCTGCGTTCACGGATGTATCTACCAATTCTGGGCATGCGCAGAGTGATTTTACGTCAGATACACTCAAATATAGGCAGATGCATGCCTTGATGATTCAGGCACATTGAGTCTGAGGCTGAGTTGGACATATGTCCATTTGCATAGCATAAAATACTCAAATTTGTACTACACAAAAACAAGCCACACACATATTGCGACTGGAGAGGCGGGATAAAGGAGAGTAGGGGCAGTGTAATGAAGATTGAATACACATAATTGCGGACATATATTCCTGTCTGTCTTGCAGATTCACCTCTGAAGTTAATAGGTGCTTTCTTTATTGATCATACATATATTATATGATTATATGAGCGTATTTTAGCAAGTTTGTTTTTTTATTTATACATTGAAAGGAGAGTTATAACTGCTTTATTCGAGAGGTTTTGTTCCAACCTAATAGTGAATGCGTATTTTACATTGAAGTGCTTTTTTATGAACCCAAATGCGTTCAAACACAGCAATCACCCCCATGGTGTCCAAAACACTCAAACCTCATAAACTAAATGAAAGACAGTTTTATCTATGTTAAATCATAAGTATCATGTGCAGATGCTTGGCCTTCGGTGAATATGCCATTGGTGAAAGATGGTCAAAGACACTTTGCAGCCTTGACTATTTAGTGTCTCATGCCATTTAAACTGGAAATGGTATTTCCTTTGTTTCTGTGGTTATGGCTTTGAAGTTTTTCCTGGCAAAAGCCTTTAGAGAAACGTAATCTTTTGGCAGCAAAAGAAAAGTATTTTAAGAGTTTGCAAAAATAAAATGGCTATAATATTCAGAGCAATTAAATAAAAAATTGTGTGCCATTGTGTGATAGTCAGCTTCATCAAATGTGCTCATTGAATCATGCGCTAAATCCATGTCTGAAAACAGAGCATAATGGGACAGAAAAAGAAAAGATTCATTGAAGGTAGATTTCATATCCATCCAATTTTTCTGTCCATTATGTATTGATGTACTGTACATCTATTAAAACAAAATTAAAGTAGAGACGAAAAAGAAATTTTGTACAGATGTTAGTGATAATAGAAAGAAAGAATCGGATACAACCTTTTCCTTTACATATAATGCTGTATTCAAATGACAATAATGTACCTGCAAAACTGATAACCTTTACATTTAGTAATAAAACGTATCATGTTAATTTAATCATCTGTGCATTCAGCTCATGAAAAAGTGAATTCCTCTCACTAAAAAGAATGAATGTTATTTTATATAAAGTACAGAAATCAGGAGTGCCTCTTTACAGCAACATGGCAAGAAATGGAATATCGTGACCAATATCTTAAAGAGAGGGATAAAATATCTTGGTTGCATGAAGGGCAAATTTGTGTCTGAAGGTTTAATACATTCTGTAGTTAAAACTGCATGACTTCTATTTTCTGAGCTCTGGATTGAATTATACACAGTGCCTTTGTATTACCCTTCACACTAATGTTAGGCTTTTTTCAGTGCCGATATCCGTTAAATAATGGTCATAGGAAGTATAGGAGAGGGTACTTATTATTTTACCACTAATATAGTAACTTCTAATACTTTCAGCTTTACAGTGCATGTGTAAAAAACCTTTGATTGAGCTTCTTAGATTAAATCATTGATTTAATTGTTGTGTTGCATTATGTTGTATATTTTTTGTGCTACATATTAAATGTTAATATATTTGTTGGCTTTTCCTATGACTTTGTTATGTATTGAGAAGTCTACATATGTTAGGGGACAACAAATACATTGTAATATTAGGCAAACAAAATTATTTACCTTCATTGATACTAGGGATGAGCGCACTCGGATTTATGAAATCCGAGCCCACCCGAACGTTGCGGATCCGAGTCGGATCCGAGACAGATCCGGGTATTGGCGCCAAATTCAAATGTGAAACTGAGGCTCTGACTCATAATCCCGTTGTCGGATCTCGCGATACTCGGATCCTATAAATTCCCCGCTAGTCGCCGCCATCTTCACTCGGGCATTGATCAGGGTAGAGGGAGGGTGTGTTAGGTGGTCCTCTGTCCTGGTAGATCTCGTGCTGTGCTGTTTAGTTCTGTGCTGTGCTGTTTAGTTCTGTGCTGTGCTGTGCTGTGCTGTGCTGTGTTCTGCAGTATCAGTCCAGTGGTGCTGTGTGCTGTGCTCTGTCCTTCTGAGGTCAGTGGTGCTGCTGGGTCCTGTGCTGTGTCCTGTTCAGTCCAGTGGTGCTGTGTCCTGTGCTCTGTGCTTCTAAGGGCATAGTTATTTCCCCAATATTCCCCTGTGTTTAAAAAAATAAAAAAAAGTTTTTTTAAAAAATACCAAAAACTACTTATATTTATTTTAATTACCACAAAATTTGCACAACCAATCCTGCAGTATAAGCCCATTGGTACTGCAATATTACCAAGTTCACACATTCAGCAGTAAAAGTCCAGTGGTACTGCAATATTACAAAGTTTACACATTCTGCAGTATCAGTCCAGTGGTGCTGTGTCCTGTGCTCTGTCCTGCTGAGTTCCGTAGTGCTGCTGGGTCCTGTGCCGTGTCCTGTTCAGTCCAGTGGTGCTGTGTCCTGTGCTCTGTGCTTCTAAGGGCATAGTTATTTCCCCATTATTCCCAAGTTTTTAAAAAATAAAAAAAAGTAAAAAAAAAAAAAAAATGTAAAAAAAAAAAAATATATATAATAATTATAACCAAATTTGCAAAACCAATCCAGCAGTATAAGTCCATTGGTACTGCAATATTACAAAGTTCACACATTCTGCAGTATCAGTCCAGTGGTGCTGTGTCCTGTGGTCTGTCCTGCTGAGGTCCGTAGTGCTGCTGGGTCCTGTGCCGTGTCCTGTTCAGTCCAGTGGTGCTGTGTCCTGTGCTCTGTGCTTCTAAGGGCATAGTTATTTCCCCATTATTCCCAAGTTTTTAAAACATAAAAAAAGTAAAAAAAAATAAAAAATTTAAAAATAAATAAATAAATATAATAATTATAACCAAATTTGCAAAACCAATCCAGCAGTATAAGTCCATTGGTACTGCAATATTACAAAGTTCACACATTCTGCAGTATCAGTCCAGTGGTGCTGTGTCCTGTGCTCTGTCCTGCTGAGTTCCGTAGTGCTGCTGGGTCCTGTGCCGTGTCCTGTTCAGTCCAGTGGTGCTGTGTCCTGTGCTCTGTGCTTCTAAGGGCATAGTTATTTCCCCACTATTCCCAAGTTTTTTAAAAATAAAAAAAAGTAAAAAAAAATAAAAAATTTAAAAAAAAAAATATATATAATAATTATAACCAAATTTGCAAAACCAATCCAGCAGTATAAGTCCATTGGTACTGCAATATTACCAAGTTCACACATTCTGCAGTATCTTGTGCTACATATAATGGAGACCAAAAATTTGGAGGATAAAGTAGGGAAAGATCAAGACCCACTTCCTCCTAATGCTGAAGCTGCTGCCACTAGTCATGACATAGACGATGAAATGCCATCAACGTCGTCTTCCAAGCCCGATGCCCAATCTCGTAGTACCGGGCATGTAAAATCCAAAAAGCCCAAGTTAAGAAAAAGTAGCAAAAAGAGAAACTTAAAATCATCTGAGGAGAAACGTAAAGTTGCCAATATGCCATTTACGACACGGAGTGGCAAGGAACGGCTTAGGCCCTGGCCCGTGTTCATGACTAGTGGTTCAGCTTCACCCATGGATCTTAGCCCTCCTCCTCCTCCCCCCCCCTACAAAAAATTGAAGAGAGTTATGCTGTCAGCAACAAAACAGCAAACAACTCTGCCTTCTAAAGAGAAATTATCACAAATCCACAAGGCGAGTCCAAGGATGTTGGTGGTTGTCAAGCCTGACCTTCCCATCACTGTACGGGAAGAGGTGGCTCGGGAGGAGGCTATTGATGATGTAGCGGGCGCTGTGGAGGAACTTGATGATGAGGATGGTGATGTGGTTATTGTAAATGAGGCACCAGGGGGGGAAACAGCTGATGTCCATGGGATGAAAAAGCCCATCGTCATGCCTGGTCAGAAGACCAAAAAATGCACCTCTTCGGTCTGGAGTTATTTTTATCCAAATCCAGACAACCAATGTATGGCCATATGTAGCTTATGTAAAGCTCAAATAAGCAGGGGTAAGGATCTTGCCCACCTAGGAACATCCTCCCTTATACGTCACCTGAATAACCTTCATAGTTCAGTGGTTAGTTCAGGAACTGGGGCTAGGACCCTCATCGGTACAGGGACACCTAAATCCCGTGGTCCAGTTGGATACACACCAGCAACACCCTCCTCATCAACTTCCTCCACAATCTCCATCAGATTCAGTCCTGCAGCCCTAGTCAGCAGCCAGACTGAGTCCTCCTCAATACGGGATTCATCCGAGGAATCCTGCAGCGGTACGCCTACTACTGCCACTGCTGCTGTTGCTGCTGTTAGTCGGTCATCTTCCCAGAGGGGAAGTCGTAAGACCGCTAAGTCTTTCACAAAACAATTGACCGTCCAACAGTCGTTTGCCATGACCACAAAATACGATAGTAGTCACCCTATTGCAAAGCGTATAACTGCGGCTGTAACTGCAATGTTGGTGTTAGACGTGCGCCCGGTGTCCGCCATCAGTGGAGTGGGATTTAGAGGGTTGATGGAGGTATTGTGTCCCCGGTACCAAATCCCCTCGAGATTCCACTTCACTAGGCAGGCGATACCAAAAATGTACAGAGAAGTACGATCAAGTGTCCTCAGTGCTCTTAAAAATGCGGTTGTACCCACTGTCCACTTAACCACGGACATGTGGACAAGTGGTTCTGGGCAAACGAAGGACTATATGACTGTGACAGCCCACTGGGTAGATGCATCCCCTTCCGCAGCAACAGCAACAGCTGCATCAGTAGCAGCATCTACAAAATGGCTGCTCATGCAAAGGCAGGCAACATTGTGTATTACAGGCTTTAATAAGAGGCACAACGCTGACAACATATTAGAGAAAATGAGGGAAATTATCTCCCAGTGGCTTACCCCACTTAGACTCTCATGGGGATTTGTGGTGTCAGACAATGCCAGTAACATTGTGCGGGCATTAAATATGGGCAATTTCCAGCACGTCCCATGTTTTGCCCACACCATTAATTTGGTGGTGCAGCATTACCTCAAGAGTGACAGGGGTGTGCAGGAGATGCTTGCGGTGGCGCGCAAAATTGCTGGACACTTTCGGCATTCAGCCAGTGCCTACCGCAGACTAGAGGCACATCAAAAAAGCATGAACCTGCCCTGCCATCACCTCAAACAAGAGGTTGTGACGCGCTGGAACTCCACCCTCTATATGCTGCAGAGGATGGAGGAGCAGCAAAAGGCCATTCAGGCCTACACAGCCACCTACGACATAGGCAAAGGAGTGGGGATGCGCCTCAGTCAAGCGCAGTGGAGACTGATTTCCGTGTTGTGCAAGGTTCTGCAGCCATTTGAACTTGCCACACGAGAAGTCAGTTCCGACACTGCCAGCTTGAGTCAGGTCATTCCCCTGATCAGGCTGTTGCAGAAGCAGCTGGAGAAAGTGAGGGAGGAGCTGGTAAGCCATTGCGATTACACCAAGCATGTAGCTCTTGTGGATGTAGCCCTTCCTACGCTTTGCCAGGATCCGAGGGTGGTCACTCTTTTAAAGTCAGAGGAATACATTCTGGCCACCGTGCTCGATCCTCGGTTTAAAGCGTATGTTGTGTCTCTGTTTCCAGCGGACACAAGTCTACAGCGGTGCAAAGACCTGCTGGTCAGGAGATTGTCCTCTGAAGAGGACCGTGACATGCCAACAGCTCCACCCTCATTTTCTTCCACATCTATGGCTGCGAGGAAAAAGCTCAGTTTTCCCAAAAGAGGCACTGGCGGGGATGCTGATAACATCTGGTCCGGACTGAAGGACCTGCCAACCATTGCAGACATGTCTACTCTCGCTGCATTGGATGCTGTCACAATAGAAAAAATTGTGGATGATTACTTTGCTGACACCATCCAAGTAGACATGTCAGACAGTCCATATTGTTACTGGCAGGAAAAAAAGGCAGTTTGGAAGCCCCTGTACAAACTGGCTCTATTTTACCTGAGTTGTCCCCCCTCCAGTGTGTACTCGGAAACAGTTTTTAGTGCAGCGGGGAACCTGGTCAGTGAGCGGCGAAGGAGGTTGCTTCCTCACAACGTTGAAAAAATGATGTTTATAAAAATGAATAATCAATTCCTGAATGAAGTACAGCACTGCCCTCCAGATACTACAGAGGGACCTGTGGTTGTGGAGTCCAGCGGGGACGAATTGATAATGTGTGATGAGGAGGAAGTACACACTGTAGGGGGAGAGGAATCAGAGGTTGAGGATGAGGACGACATCTTGCCTCAGTAGAGCCTGTTTAGTCTGTACAGGGAGAGATGAATAGCTTTTTTGGTGTGGGGGCCCAAACAAACCAATCATTTCAGCCAAAGTTGTTTGGTAGGCCCTGTCGCTGAAATGATTGGTTTGTTAAAGTGTGCATGTCCTATTTCAACAACATAAGGGTGGGTGTGAGGGCCCAAGGACAATTCCATCTTGGAACTTTTTTTTTGGCATTATATGACCAATCAACAGTCGTTTGCCATGTTCAAAAAGTAAAACCAAATTTTAAAAAATTCAAGAAATTAAACCAAAAGTAAAATGCCGTGTCATAATTTAAAACAAGAAGTATTGACGTGCTCTAAAACTACTGTATTGTTGTTTATATTTTATAAACACTACACTTGAAAGCTTGAGTCTTTCAATAAAAAAGTAACTGTCCATTGCACGAATATTTGCAACAGGGACAATTTTAGGGTTAAGAAAGCCAACTAATAACACTTCGACGCTGTCTGTCTTTATAAACACTACACTTGGAAGTTGGAGGAGATATTGTGGCCCCGGCACCAAATTTACTACCGGGGCCACTCCACTGTGCAGTCCATATTTAGGTGTATCAGATATTAAACAACGGTGACAGTTGATGCCCAATTTTTTAATTATATTGTGGCCTCGGTACCAAATTGTGTACCGGGGCCACCACACTACGCAGTCCAGATACTTGTTTGGTGGAATTCAGACCAGTTGAGGGTTTTATTATTATATTGTGGGGACCACTCTATCTATACCACACTACAACTCTATACCACTCTATTTCATACTTTAATTCTATTTAATACTTTAATTCTATTTCATACTTTAATTCTATTTAATACTTTAATTCTATTTCATACTTTAATTCTATTTAATACTTTAATTCTATTACTAATTACCATAAAGAGGAACTGCCGCTTCTATTTAATACTTTAATTCTATTAGTAGTTACCATAAAGAGGAACAAAATAAACCAATTTTACCAAAAGTATAATATGACTTAGACTTACAAACACTACACTTGAAAGATGGTGCCTTTAAATGAAAAAGTCAGTCTTCATTGCACGACTATGTGCAACAGGGACAGTTTTTTGGTTTACAAAGTCAACCAATAACACTTGGACCCTGTCTGTCTTTAACATACTTGATGGGATCTCAATGACGAATTGTCTGTACCATGTTTGGAGGAGGTATTGTGGCCCCGGTATCAAATTGGGTACCGGGGCCACCCCACTACGCAGTCCAGATACTTGTTTGGTGGAATTCTGACACGTGGAGGGTGTATTTATTTTATTGTGGCCCCGGTATCAAATTGGGTACCGGGGCCACCCCACTACGCAGTCCAGATACTTGTTTGGTGGAATTCTGACACGTGGAGGGTTTTTTAATTATATTGTGGCCTCGGTACCAAATTGTGTACCGGGGCCACCACACTACGCAGTCAAGATAGATAGATGCGTATCATAGATAAAGTACGTTCAGTGGTGTGGGGCAAATTGAAAAATATTCAAAATGCACTGACATTATCAAAAACAAGAGGTTGTCACACGCTAAAACTCCAACATGTATATGATGGAGAGGATGGAGGAGCAGCCGTATGTGTAGTGTAATGCAGACCTGTTGAAGGTTTTTTATATATTTTATTGTGGTGCCCAGTGCCCACTCCTCTAGGCAGTCCAGGTACATTTATTGGTGCGATTCATAAAAGTTCAGGGTTTTTAATATATTGTGGTGACCCACTCCTCTACGCAGTCCAGGTACATTTATTGGTGCGATTCATAAAAGTTCAGGGTTTTTAATATATTGTGGTGACCCACTCCTCTACGCAGTCCAGGTACATTTATTGGTGCGAATCAAACTAGTTGATGGTTTTCTTATTATATATATTGTGGTGACCCACTCCTCTACGCAGTCCAGGTACATTTATTGGTGCGATTCATAAAAGTTCAGGGTTTTTAATATATTGTGGTGACCCACTCCTCTACGCAGTCCAGGTACATTTATTGGTGCGAATCAAACAAGTTGATGGTTTTCTTATTATATATATTGTGGTGACCCACTCCTCTACGCAGTCCAGGTACATTTATTGGTGCGATTCATAAAACTTCAGGGTTTTTAATATATTGTGGTGACCCACTCCTCTACGCAGTCCAGGTACATTTATTGGTGCAAATCAAACTAGTTGATGGTTTTCTTATTATATATATTGTGGTGACCCACTCCTCTACGCAGTCCAGGTACATTTATTGGTGCGAATCAAACAAGTTGATGGTTTTCTTATTATATATATTGTGGTGACCCACTCCTCTACGCAGTCCAGGTACATTTATTGGTGCGAATCATAAAAGTTCAGGGTTTTTAATATATTGTGGTGACCCACTCCTCTACGCAGTCCAGGTACATTTATTGGTGCGAATCAAACAAGTTGATGGTTTTCTTATTATATATATTGTGGTGACCCACTCCTCTACGCAGTCCAGGTACATTTATTGGTGCGAATCAAACTAGTTGATGGTTTTCTTATTATATATATTGTGGTGACCCACTCCTCTACGCAGTCCAGGTACATTTATTGGTGCGATTCATAAAAGTTCAGGGTTTTTAATATATTGTGGTGACCCACTCCTCTACGCAGTCCAGGTACATTTATTGGTGCGATTCATAAAAGTTCAGGGTTTTTAATATATATTGTGGTGACCCACTCCTCTACGCAGTCCAGGTACATTTATTGGTGCGAATCATAAAAGTTCAGGGTTTTTAATATATATTGTGGTGACCCACTCCTCTACGCAGTCCAGAAAGATACCTTGTTGCAACGTTTTGGACTAATAACTATATTGTGAGGTGTTCAGAATGCACTGTAAATTAGTGGAAATGCTTGTTATTGAATGTTATTGAGGTTAATAATAGCCTAGGAGTGAAAATAAGCCCAAAAACTTGATTTTTAAACTTTTTATGTTTTTTTCAAAAAAAATCCGAATCCAAAACCTTAAATCCGAACCAAGACCTTTCGTCAAGTGTTTTGCGAGACAAATCCGAACCCCAAAAATAACGAAAATCCGGATCCAAAACACAAAACACGAGACCTCAAAAGTCGCCGGTGCACATCCCTAATTGATACTGTTTTAAGAGTTCAGCAAAATAAAAACAAGTTGGATGCATGAACATTGATTCATATATGGGTGCATTTGACCACAATCTATTGCTCCTTCCACTGTCAAACTCTCTGTTGCTGGCTTTCTGTTTGCCTCTATTTCTGCCTTCACCTCATGACACTGCCCCTGTCACATGTAGTCCTGTCCTCACATAAATGGACATGTCACTATTTCTGAACATCATGGACAAGCGTCAGATTAAGGTTGAATATAATAAGGTGCAGAGACCCTAGTGTAATATGCCTTATAAACAAAGCTTAATGCTAAATGCAAAGGTTGTATATAATCCCTGTATGTAAGTTTTGTAAAAGAGTATAAAAAAGAAACGCATACATTGACTTTTATTTAACCTAATATGTTGCACTTTTCTAAAGTCCAAATTGAAAAAAAAAGAAATATGGGCCTGATCCTCTAACAAACGCAAAATTAACTTAAAGTGCGTTTATTTTTTTTTCAAGAAAAACGGTTCATACGCATGGATTCAACAAGGAGCGGATCTGAATATATGTCTGTTGATAGATATGGGCCTAGGTCTGTTCTGCTTTAACAGATAATACAATACAGGGTACATCCAAAACATATGTGGAATATCAAGTCACAAAAGAAAGCACAGAATTTTTTTCTTATTTAATGTCACCTGTTAATAATATAGTAATTAATGATAAAGCATAAAAAAATACTTATTTATTGTTTTTAAATTTTTCATAAAATACATTTATTAGGATTTGCTCAATGTCTACTGTACATATAATAAAATGTTAGGCTAGTCCTGATTGAAAACATATGTTCTTGCTGTCATCACTAGTAATCAGCACTTACACCAGACCTGTAGCTGTGTAGCTGTGCAAGTGTTACGACTAAAAATGACGTACCTCCGAGATGCCCAAACCTTGAATTGAGTACTGATGCGTACACTTGAGCTTGGCACGCCTTTACTGTACATTACATAAGTGCATCTGCCCCTTCCCCACCCCTGAAATCGTAAGCTGTCAAAAGCGTCCTTTGTGCTGGAAGATTAATTGGAAGCTGTTGCATTCTGTGGTGTATACTCCAGTTCTGGGTATATGTGCAGAGTAATTGTGCGCGTTATGTGCAGCGTATTGCCATTTACGCTTCTGAGTGAATCAGACACTGTATGTATTTAAACCAAATGACTTGAAACCGCCATCCCAATATTTTTCAAATGACAAGTTATAAACCAGTGGTTTGCAAAACTGCACATAAAGCTGCCAGAAAGCAGGCAGGCTTTTTTTAGACATGGTTCTTATAGATGAGATAGCGCCAACCAGATGCTATCAGAATATGGAAAAAATAAATAAGGAAAAAGTTACAAAATGTTCCCTCCCTTCAGTTTACTAAGACCAAAGCTACTCAGCATTTGTTTCAGTCCTCTAGGAGGAGCACAAAAAATGATTAAGCCCTCCTAGAGAGTCCCAGCCGAATGCCAAATAGCACTGGGCCCCTCCTGGTACCAGTGGCCTGTGGGTACCAGGGTTAAAATGTTTGCACTGGTGCAGCAGTACACACTTGTACTTGTAGTGTCACAATAGTTGGCCTTCTTGTTAAATAAATAATATTACAGAAATATTTAGTACCCCCATTATATAAAAAAATAATAAAATAGTGTCTTTCTTATAAAAATAGTGTCTCCCATATTGGGGCAGCACGGTGACTAAGGGGTTAACACTTCTGCCTTCAGTTCAATCCCGGCCATGGCCTTATTTGTATGTTCTCCCCATGTTTGCGTGGGTTTTCTCCAGGAGCTCCGGTTTCCTCCCACACTCCAAAAACACACTAGTAGGTTAATTGGCTGCTAACAAATTGACCCTACTCTGTGTGTGTGTTTGCGGAATTTAGACTGTAAGCTCCAATGGGGCAGGGACTGATGTGAGTGAGTTATCTGTACAGCGCTGCGGAATTAGTGGCTCTATATAAATAAATGGTGATGATAATGATGATGATGATGATGATATAGTGTGACAGAGTCACTGGGTTGATACTAAATGGTGGGTATCCATGTCCCAGGCTGTCTCCCTTATATGTTTTTAAACCCAGGAAAGTTGCTCTATATAACGAGCATTGTCCTAAAGAGTGTTTTCAGCTTCAGAAAAAACTGATAAGGATCCCTGCTGTTTAGTATGGAGAGAGCAGGGTAGGCTCCATACATAAAGCCCAGACCGGGTCTTCTGGTCTGCAGGATCACAGCAGTCTAATTAGGAGCTGCACCTGAGTGGTGTCTATAAAAGGCTGCAGCTCTGCCTCAATCACTCTCTCAGACCTGGGGAGAAGGTTGGATGCCTCCTGAGAGAACCTGCAAGTGGTGAGCAGATATTATTGTGTTTTTTATGTGTCTGGGACACAAGGTTCCACACTTGAAAGAGGGTGTTGGACAATGTTTAGTTAGTGCCGGACAGGCAAGGCTTTTTAGCAGACATGGTCAAGAGGTTCAGTTCTTGTTCAGACCAAGCACCAAATTGATTGCTGGTGCTTGACAGGGTGGTTTGAGCATCTCAGAAATCACTAATCTCCTGGGATTTTCACACACAACAGTCTCAAGTGTTTACAGGTAATGGTTCACAAAATTAAAAACATCCAGTGAGCAACAGTTCTGTTGGTCAAAGGAGAGAGGTCAGAGAAGAATGGCCAGACTGGTTGAAGCTGACAAGAAGATGACAGTAATTCAACAATGCATCACAACAGTGGTATACAGAAGATCATCTCTGAATGAAAAGCACATCAAACCATGAAGTTGTTGAGCTACAGCAGCAGAAGACCACACCAGAATCCATTCCTGTTAACTAAGAACAAAAAAATGGATGGTACAGTAGACACAGTGTCAGCAAAAATGGACAGCTGAAGATTGGAAAAACATTGTCTGGTCTGACAAATCTCTATTTCTGCTGATGTTAGGGTCAGAATTTGGCTTAGAAAACATGAATCCATGGATCCATCCTGCCTTGTGTCAATGTCGCAGGCTGGTGGTGGTGTAATGATGTAATTAATTAATTTAGCATTGTTTAAATGCTACAGCCTACCTGTATATTGTTGCTGACCATCTGCATCCCTTTATGGCCACATTCAGTATCGTAATAATTCTGTAAGTGTAAACACTGTTGGTGTTTACACTATCGGAAATGCAATTACCACTGGTCATGTCACAAAGCACACATTATATCAAGCTGGTTCCACAAATATAAAAAAATAATACTGATAATAATATCATCTATCCTGAAAAAATATAAAATTTGATTGTGTGAAAAAAGCACAGTGAAACCAATCACAACAATTGTTTGGTATTCTGAGGTTCAATTTTGGCAATTAAAGGGTTAAATCATTTGCTATTTACACTATAGTATCATATGCCATATTGTACTAAATCTATTCTCGGTGCCTCACATATATTCATGTATCCATATTTTGAGCTTTTCTTTCATCCACCACTTTATTTATTTGATCAAATTATAGCACCTATTCCCCCAGAGGGAAATCCTGAAAACATGGCCAAATTATTATTTACTATGTTTGATTTTTCATAGATTGGGTTAGTGTTTGTCCACCTGTACTATGTCATGTTTCAAGTAAAGTATTTTCCCTGTAACATAATCTTATGAAATAAAATGGGTTAAAAATAACTTAAATATAGGAAGAAAACTTCTACATTTTCAATAAACAAAAAAAATACATTTGGTCACTAATTTCAGTTGTTGTTTTGCTGTGTTTTGATAGCTATACATTTCGTTTGTGCTGGATTTGTGGAGGTAATGCCTCTCTACCACAATTACAAGTGTGTTGTGAATTCATGAGTAACCCGAGAGTGAATTTTCATAAATAGATTTATGTCAACTTATACAGTGATGTTAAAACTTTAAAATTATTTCTGCCAATGTAACCTCAATCTGTGTGTCTTGCCAGAGGCAATTTCTAGTTTCTCTCCACCTATTTTTCAAAATTCCTGTGCAGAAATGAGGTCTTTCTTTGATGCTAGTTTGGTAACCAGTAAAAGAACAATTTTTATGTCATGTTTGCTAAAGAAAAACAACAACCCAGCTATAGGCAAATAAAGAATGTGCCCTTCGGCCAGTTATTACTTTAGTCTGCGTTATGTTAATAGGGATGCCGTGTTGGACATTTAGGGAGTAAAAAACTTCTGCTACAATGTAAATCAGTTTCGGTACCACCGTGCAACTTAATTTGCAGAAAAGCACCCACAGGTGTCACATGTTTATGGAGTATGATTGTGGTGTTGGTTGAGGAGCAGGGATTTGCAGAGGCAGAGGGGAGGTGTTGGGTGCATTAACATATTCCCAGTAAAGCATGGAATAGGCTCAGTGGTCCAACTACTGTTGCAGAGCAGCAAGCTTGATAAAATTAGATAAATGAGTGAAGAAAGAACATTGTTAGGGGCGTTCCTTGCTGAGGAGCACAAAGCCATATCCACTCCTCAAGAGAGCTCAGAGATGATTATGCCACATCCAATACTTTTAATGTGACATTTTTTGTGCCTTGCACGCAAAATTGTCACATGTATTAATTTTAGGAGAAAAACATAAAGGGCCTAAATCATCAAGGCACGCATCTGCCGATTTTGAGCGTATAGTCCGCAAAAATCACTCTGCGCATGGTGAGAACCGGCAGATATGGCTGTGAATGCAGACCTGTTCTGTGCTCCTGCGAGCGCAAAGGACACTTACTACAGTGTCCGAGTTCGGGGAGTGAACTGAACGGACAAGGGGCATTTTAAATTAGGGGTGTGCCAAACTCGAGCGCATGAAGCCACAGCCGCATTAAGCTCCCTGCGCTTCAAGGTTACTTGTTGTTCTGCCATATCTCCCGCCCCAGCTAGAGGTCTAGTTTAACTTCAGTTGGTGGGCAGCCGCCAGACCTGCATGCTCTATACTGAAATTATAAAAAATGAAAGGTCTCCCCCTCCTAACGATAGTAACACTTTTGCTGCCAGACTAGTGCTGGTAGTCGTAAAATTGGTGGGGAATAAAATTGGGCTCCCCCTAATTTTACGATAACCAGCACTAAGAAAGCCAGCCTGAGCTGGTGGTACTATAGCAGGAGTACCCGCAGCGTGGGGTTTTATTTAAGGTTTATAGATGAGAACAGATGGAGTGGAGTTTGCTGCATTGGTGTCATAACATAATATAAAAAGTTCTTCCCACTTCTCAAATATCGCTAATCACAGCTTGCCAATAGGTAGCACACTCTCTGTACTCAATGTTTAATCATGGTACACCATTCACTGCAGTAAATTTTACTCCATCTGTATTTTTATATGGTTATCGCTAATCTGTATAATCACTAAGCTGCAGATTGTAGATAATGCATTGATATGTTAAGTCAAGGAACCTATATACAAGATACCATAAAAATATGGTATATTGTGTATGGTGGCATACAATTTATTAAAAACATTTGTATTAATGCATGTCATGGTTAACATACATATATGTGGAAAGTATATTTCAACATTTAAAGTAACAATCCAAACAAACAAATCAGTGTTTGAGATAAACTCAGAGGTAAATCATTGATTACAATATTGAAATTATGGCAAGTATAGTCAGAGGCATTGGGTCAAATTCATGCACATTTTTGAGAGTATAGTACGCAGAATCACTCTGTGCATGCCCAGAACAGAGAGATATGGACGAATACGCAAGTAATATTCGTGCGATAGTGAGCGCAAGGAGCACTTACTATAACCTTCGACTTCAGAGAGTGAACTTTGTGAAGAAGTTTTGCCATTGTCAACGTGCAAAAGAGGCATGGCCAAACTCGCGTGCATGCAGCCATGGCTGTATCAAGCTGTACAGCCATGATTGTTACTGGATTTTCTGCTGTATCTCTTGCACCAGCTATGAGACTAGTCTAAGTCTCGATCGGTAATGATGACATACGTAATGTATACCTCCTGTAATATGATTTTGCAATCACAAGCAACTGTAAAATGTATTTGTATGTTCAGTAGACATTAACAACGTTCTAATGGATGTAGTTTAAAAAAAAAAAATTGTTTCCAATATTTTATCATTAATACCTTTATTATTACCGAGTGACATTAATTCTAAATTTGTTTTAATTTTCTGTGTGTTATTTTGAGAATTTCTAATCAACATAGGTATTGGATGTATCTTGCAGTGTCTTGTGTAGTAGAGCACAGCAGACCTACACCCGAATAAAACAGCACACATATCTTCAGATCCGTTCCTTGATGAATTTGGGAGTGCGCACATCTTACATATTATTATTATTATTATTATTATTAATTTTTATTTATAGGGCGCCACTAGGTATCCGTAGCACCGTACAGGGACAGACAGAAACACGATACAGGGTGAGACAGCACGGTACAGTTAACAAAAAGCACAGTAACTCAGAAGCTCGATGTACAGCTAGATGAAAGGTGAGAACCTCAGCGGGGTAGAGAGAGGGGTAGAAGGGCAGGAGGACCTCACGGAAGAGACAAGGAGCTGGAGAGCAGAGTTAAGGTGGTGGAGGACAGAAGGAGAGGAGGCCCTGCTCGAAGGAGCGTACAATCTAAGGGGAGGGTAGGACGGACAGAGACACAATGGTAGGAGGAGGGAATGGGGAGAACGGAGTCTGAGACGGAGAGGAGGGGAGAGGAGAATGAAAAGGAGGGAGGTAAGAGGGGGACAGGAGGGAGGGCAGGAGTGGGAGGGGGGTAGGGGGGAGACTGGGAGGAGGTCAATTAGGTGGGGGACTGGAGGGAGATATGTGCTTGAATACAGAGTGCGAGTTGCGCTCAGAATGCGTGCCCTAATGAGTCAGGCCCATTGTCTTTAAATGTGCATTTCAGGTTTAGGTAGTATGTCTCTAAGCATTATCACTTGTTACTGAGTGTGTGGGAGCCACTTCTAGGTGTCACGGGCACTAGGAGTCTTTACCCAGGGATCACCAGGTGATGGACTTACCAGAGCAATATAGGTGGTAATATGGTACTCTGGTAGTGGGGTGATCACGGAACAGGAGACAGCAGATGTAGAGAATGCTCGTGGAAAGTCTATGACTAGCAGCACTGGTAATATATAGGTAATAGTACACGAGGAACTGAATGGACAAAGGAAACGTGAGGGTAGTCAGTGGTCTGCGGATAGCAAGTTGTACCACTGCTATAGTGAGGAGAAATGTCCAGAGATAACGAGGAGGTGATGAGAGTCAGCGGTCTGCGTTTAGCAAGTTGTACCGCTGTCTAGGTGAAGGAATGGAATCCAGGTGGAGGTATCCGGGGAGTCAGTGGTCTGCGTTAGCAAGTTGTACCACTGCTATGTGGAAGGATACTGGAAACAGGTGACACAGGGAACAGGAATCAGTGGTCTGCCTCTAGCAAGTTGTACCACTGAAATATATATGTGAGGAGGAGCACGGGGAGATAAATGTAATGCAGAGTATACACGGGCACACTGAACTTGATTCCACGATGATATGCACAAAGTATTAATAACTGAGCAGCACTGCACAAATATACAAAGTCACAGGAATTATCCAGACTACCAGGTAACACAGTCAAATGATGGCAATAGTCTCAGTGGATAGGCAACTTCAGAGAAGTATAACTCAGTCCAGCAAGGTATGCAATACACGAGCACAGTCAATGATAAGTATGCATACCGTGGTTCAGAAGAGCAGGCTGTCAGAAAGGAGTGCAGGGATACCTGAGCGGCAGGAGGCCGGCAGGATGCGAAGTCCCAGGGAAATGGAAGCGGAATCCAAGTAGGTGCAGCGCACAGGTAGGTAGACCAGCAATGATGGAAACAATACTCAGGAAGCAGTAGTATATAGGACTGGTCGCCTGGAGATCACTGAAGAGTAGAAGTGGTAAGGCAGAGAAGACAGCAGCGGAGCGTTGATCCAATGCAGACAGGCGAGTTGACACAGGCAGGAACACTGTAGAAGCACGGAGAGCGGATCAGCTGGCTGCAGACACGAGGAGTACTGGAGAGTAGCGAAAGCAGGACACTGCAGATACACGGAGGTAGCGGATAGGAATCAGCAGGTGCAGTCACGATGAAACACGAGAGAGTTGAGGTAAGCTGGAACTGTTGAACACGGAGACAGCGGATAGGAATCAGCTGGTGCAGTCTCGATGAAACACGGGAGAGTTGAAGTGAGCTGGTAACTGTAGTGCACGGAGGCAGCGGATAGGAATCAGCTAGAGCAGTCACGATGAAACACGGGAGAGTTGAAGTGAGCTGATAACTGTAGTGCACGGAGGCAGTGGATAGGAATCAGCTGGTGCAGTCTCGATGAAACACAGGAGAGTTGAAGTGAGCTGATAACTGTAGTGCACGGAGGCAGCGGATAGGAATCAGCTGGAGTAGTCACGATGAGACACAGGAGAGTTGAAGTGGTCTGGAAACCACAGGGGAGTTGAAGTGGTCTGGAAACCACAAGGGAGTTGAAGTGGTCTGGAAACCACAGGGGAGTTGAAGTGGTCTGGAAACCACAAGGGAGTTGAAGTGGTCTGGAAACCACAGGAATCAGCTGGGCTGAATACACGAGGAAACACCTTCAGAGGCTCATGGGGAATGAGACTCCAAGATCAGGCCACGAGGTATAGACAGCAGGTGCTTTAAATAGGGAGTGTTGCCTGATCAGCCAATTAACTAAAAGGAACAGATACTGAAGGTTTGAAAGGGCTGCACATGCGCAGACCCTCAGGATGGTGGACGGCCACGGTTCCTAAACATACGGGAAGAAGCACTCACAGTCTGGTGAGTGACACTAGGTTTCTAAACCCCAGTTTGAATCAGAAATGTATTGGTGGGTCTCTAGCACATATGTAGGTTTCATAAAATACGCTATAACAAAAACATTCCTAGTCATGTTCTTTTATAAGGTTTTGAGAAGATATGGAGTACAATTACTGTTACAGGAGAACAACACATCCAGTAGGAGTTCACGTAATAATAAGAATATGACAAGCCAGGCCTAGGTTTTAGTTAAAACATCCATATATTATTCATACACAAATGGAGCATATTTGGATTAGACAAATCCACTGACCTGCTGAAGTGATGAGGATACTCCAGATCACACCATAATAACCCTGCCCACCCCATTGTACTTTACAATTCATATATCAATCAAGGTTTAAGTTTCCATTTAAAGTTTTGCCATGAGTATAACATTTCATTAAAAAGTGATCTTCTGTCTCATTGGTTAATTAAAATGTTTCACAGTGCCTGAATAACATCAAACACACAGTTTAAGCTCTAAGAATATTTATTATTTCACTCTGAGACACAGACTTGTAATGCTAAATTTATGAGGGCGAATACAAGCAGATGACAGATGGTTGGCTTCTTTCTTTGATTTTTTTTAAATTGATCATTCCTCTGTTTCCATCTAATTCATCTAGAAAATCAACAAAGTTAATTGTTCATTCCAAAGCAAAGAATTACTGATGGGACATAGTGATTTAGACCTGATAAATAAAAACAAAACATTTTAGAATTAACTTAAGAAAAGTGTAGAATAGAAAAGCATGTGACCAGGTTTGGGATTCCACAGTTATACTGTAGATAATCACTTTTTTTGTCATTGTTTTGAGAAAAGTCTATAAAACTATAATACTATGTTCTATAAAATAATTTATGCTACATATGTAATATATGAGTCAATATCAGTAAAGCCACAAAATAGCAAATAATATTAATTAATTAGTTAATAATAGTTACTTTAACTCAGTAAAGACAGATGGAAATCGTGGGACTGAGAATTCATTATTTTTTATATAAGGTTTATAGATGACAGCCTAGTGATGCCATCATCATCATCATCATCATTTATTTATATAGCGCCAACATATTCCATAGAGCTTTACAATTGAGGACAAACATTGTAAACTAATAAACAAACTGGGTGAAACAGACAAAGAGGTGAGAATTTTATGATGATAATGGGATAGATGAAGGTGGGGGTAGCAGGTCTGGTTCGAGGGACCAGACCTCTATGGAAGGAAAAGATTGGGCCAAGGTCAGGAATGTTTCAGAGGTTTAATTATGCTATGCTGAGTCCACCATCACCTGGGATACAGTGATTTCTGAGGATGTGCAGTGCTCAGATTTTTTTGTGTTCCTTTTATCTGATGGTTTAGAAGTAGATCCAGGTCCCAGGCTATGGGGCAGTTAACTCTAATTGATCAGCAAGAGGTGGCTGCTGCTGCTGGCAAGTCATGTGCATATTGGAAAGTTTTATATTATTACAAGAGGATTAGTGTGATGAATGGTCAAACTGGCCAAAAATGTCTTCATTGATTTTTGGGATAGCTGTCCTGCGGTAAATGTGGTTAGTTTGTAGATTTTTCAGGATCTCGATCAGGGTCTCTGCCAATTCTGCCTGGGGGCCTGTTCTGTGGTGGCTGTTAGAGCCACTAGTGTACTTAAAGTTAAATTGAGAGAGTGCTCAAAATGGTAATCTTGCGGAAGAGTATGTGGTCCACCTATAAGATGGACTATTTTGTAGGCCATGGCAGTAACAGCACTGATGACGTGGTTGCAAGAGATCAAGATGGCCACATGGTCAGGTTTGTGTTAAATATAAATCACAAGATGTTTTAGGTGATGGAAAACGAACTGCATGGAAGATACAGGCTTAAAGGGTTCAGGGTTCATTCTCTAGTTTGTAAATGGTTGAGAAATTTGTGAAGGAGGAGCAAGCTGCTGTACCGTGTCAGATGGTAAAATATTAGTTGTACAAATCATAGACACACTTAGACTGTCCTCTGGATTATGTGAAGACCCAAATGTTTCTTCTTCAGCCTGTCAGTGCTTGTCTTCTGATTGTTTCATGTGCCTGTTTTGGAGGTGGTTTATCTATACTTAGGACTAGAAGGTTGCATGACCTTCGTGGACACATGTTTTTGCACTGGGCCTTCTAGTAGAAGCTGTAGCAAACAAGTAATAATACAAAGATGCCATATTCTGAGCCTTATTTTACCACTGCTGGTAGTGTATATATGAGATATACTGTATACTATTTTCTTTTTTTTAATAAAACTTATCACACTTAAAATTCTTATCATTGTGTTTTCCCCTGACATTAGCCTTTTACTTTCAGTGTGTCTTGTGTATATTGTATATATATGTCACCCTCTTTATTATGCCCCCTAGCTATAACACCAGCTTTGTTATGGGTTTCATATTATATAACCGTATTTTTTTATATCCTCAAACAATTAAAATCATTAGATGTGTTTGACTATATTTCTTCTTTAGGATTAAAGTCATTTGTGGATGTTCTGAAATCTTCGATAATTGAGGTGACACATTTGTTTTTAAATTTAACTTTAATGGAGATATAAAAAAAAGTAGCTCCAAGCACTATACACAACAGTGCCACTAATTAGTACAGCAGCTGAGTGTACCTTTTTTCACTTTATCATATTTCACACCGCTGCAATGTTAATTATTTGCTCTAAAGAGACATTACACTGAACAGAGTAAATAATTTATTGTTCATTAACCAATAGCCAATACAGACAAGAGTGCTCAGTGATGTTGCAGAGAATTCTTACTACGTATTCATTTTAGATAAACCTTGTACAATTTTTCACAATGACCTGGCCACTATGAGGGGTTGTTTTATTGGTGTCTATTGACTGCAAAGTAAGACTCTTGACATCTCCCATAAATCGAGATATAATATTAAATAAGATTCATAGTGATAAGTGACAAAAGCCAATTTTGCTTTTCATAATGTCATTTTCGTATGTACATTTTTTGCTGTTTTTTTAGCAAAGAAAAATTAGCAAATTTTCCTGTTTAAATTTAAAGATAAATGAGTCTTTATTAATATATTTTGCTTAACTTGCACCTCAATAATCACCAAACATTTTCATTGAACCATTGAAATTGACGTGCTATGACATGTGTCAGGAATATTAAATCAATTCTACTCCATCTGCAAATGAGCAAAAGTCAATTCACTTGGCAAACATCACATTTCTATGCTCCATCAAATAAAATGTTATTACATGTTTGCTATACATTTGAATCTTGCATCATAAACAATGGGACAAATAGAAATCAGTCTTTTTATTATTATGTTCTTGAACATTTTTAGTCCCCTAACACAAATGTGTTTTACTTCATCATCTTGTTTATTATATTGTTTTACCAGAGGAGATAATTTCTTCATTATCCAGTACAGCTGTGCATTGGTTAGTGTAGCCGTCCCACTAGTTCAGTGACAATCAGGATTCTATATGTGTAGAGTGTGCATGTTCTCCCTGTGTTTCGGTGGGAAGAAAATACATAGCTAAATGACTGCTGACAAAAATGGACCCAAGTGTGCAAGTGTTTGTATGGAAGAGAATTTAGACAGTAGGCTCCAATGGAGTAGGGACTGATGTGAATGATTAAATATTCCATGTATAGTGCTGCATAATATGATAATGTTATATAAATAACTGGTAATAAATGCACTTTTTTAACCTGTATATGTGTACATAGGATGAGCATATATGTATTACATGGTTTCTTAGATTTTATCAACACAGAACCCCAAATTAAATTGAGAATTTAGCCTTGGCAACCATGCTTTATTTGGGAATGCTAAATATGTTCCTTTAATTTAATAATTTAATTCAGTTTACTTTAGGAATAGCTAGAATGATTTATTCATTGGTAAAGAATATTTTAATATTTTTAAAATATATTCATTATTTTTTATTTGTCTATTTTTGGGTTCCCAGTATGCTACTACTAAACTGCCCCCTCCTCACTCTATGTAAGTAGATGTAAATCTACAAGGTTCTTCATGGTTGTGATATGTCCATCTATACTGAGGGCCATCTTAACAACATTATGGGCCCCCGGGCAAAGCAGTGCACCGGGGCCCCTATATATATATATATATATATATATATATATAGAGAGAGAGAGAGAGAGAGAGATACAAATATAGATATAGATATATAGAGATAGAGATAGATAGATGTACTTGCTCAGTGACCCTTGAAGGTTTTTTTTGCAGGTTTTTTTTTTGCAGGATTATTTATTCTAATTAAGAGCCATGCCTATGGGGCCCCCTTGCCCGTGGGGCCCCCGAGCACCTGCCCATCGTGCCCAATGGAAAAGATGGCCCTGTCTATACTGCTACATGATATATGCCATAACAATGTTATTAGGCACCAAAATAGAAATTGGTGACATGCATTCTACTATTATGCCTACTATATAAAAATAAAAATGTGGGGTTTAGCTGTCCTTTCAGGCAACTTGCATAACAGGTAGTTGGGGGTGGAATAATTGTACCTTCATGACTAATGACATTTCAGTGATTTTTCATATTGAAATATTTAAAAACAGTCTGTGTTTTCTATTATATTTCATACTTCAAAAAGCCAGACTATTACAATTTGGTAGACTTTCATTCTATTGTACTGTGGATAGCAATCTAATATCTTTTAAATCGGAAAGAATATCTGTTTCTGTATCAGAACTTTGGTTGTGAGAAAAGATTGTTTAATAAACCATTCTGTTTGCATTTGTTGAGACCTGCTCTCCTTCATTCCCGCAGCTTAATGACATCATAGTGAGCACACCTGGGACTGCTATGCAGATCTACTTCCTGGAGACTTTGTTGCTTCAAGACAAGCCATTACTTTTTGTTGGCCCCACAGGCACTGGAAAGACAGCTATTACAAACAGTTTCCTGCGACACTTACCTCAAGAAAAATATGTTGTATGTCAAATTAACTTCTCTGTTCAAGCTTCAGCTAATCAGACCCAGGACATCTTCCTATCAAAACTCGAAAGGTACCCTGATTTTTAATTAAATACAAGTATATAATAGTGCTGAATTTGCTCCATTGAGATTATCCCACAAAATAATATTAACCATCCAGCTTCAGCCTCTGACAGCACAGATAAAATCTGATTTGTTTCACTCTACACTGTTTACAGGCAACCAAACTACATCTTAATTGTTGTTGACAAGAGCTTCTGATTTATAGTGAGCAGGAAATAGATCACAATTCAAGAGAGCATGTGTCGTCTTAACTTTTTCTTATGAAAACTCTTCCATAGGAAAATAAATAGACATCTGGTCCTGAGCTTTCTGCAGTCCATGGCATATTAAAATGAATCACTAAGTTGTGACTTAATAGGAAATAAGGGCCATCTGTCAATGCAAGATCAAAGCGGCAGGTGTATACTTGCCAACAAAGGGAGGGTGAAGGTTATGTGTTTGAGGTTGTGAGTGTGCAAGGTATTTTTTCATTCCATATAAACATATTGTCTCCTGGGTACCTAAAAACCTTTTTTTTTGCAAAAATCTAAATAAGTATAGTCTACAGTTTTATGTACCTTTATTCTAAATAGTTTATGAATATGTTAGTTGTCTTGCAATATGTTCAAATACACTGTACAGTAGGTAAATTAGAATAGACTTTTAAATTACTTTTTAATAGTGACATCTCTTAGAAATGCTTTTTATGCTTCTAATTTGCTTTTATGTTCCCTGCAGTTTCTGCAAGCCAAGCTTTTTCAAACTAACTGAGGTCCTTTTACACTGTATTTTGGAATATAAGGTTCTTTGAAAGTTGGCCAGAGCTATATTATAATAGTTATTATGAGATCCTGGGAAGACCCAGAACTTTTAGAAGCAGTAATGAAGGAAGGTAACAGATTCTAATTGAGGTGGAAATAGAATCTGTATTTATTTTATGTCGTGTGTTTAGAGTTTGCATTTATATTAATTAGAAATCTGCGAACCCCTTTCATATGAAGTTTGCTTTGTGATAGATATTATACTTATGTTGGTTACCGATATCTTTTAAACGTAGTATTGATCTTTCTAGAGACTATATGTTGAGGCAATAAGCAATCAAAGTAGAGATGTTTGAAGTTTTCAGAAGTGTTTCGTAGAATGTTATACAATTGAGTGCAGAACTCTCTGGGTCTGATTCATCAAGACACGCAAACTGAGCACAACGTGCATTTGCGTGAGTGCGTTTGTTATAAAACACATGTAAATTAGCTCTGAGCACTCCCAAATTCATCAAGGAATAGATCTCAAGATTTGAGCGCTGATGAATTCGGGTGTAGGTCTGCTGTGCTCAAGCGCGAGCTGGCATAGTACAACCCGGAGGGCACATAGGTGGCCGCATCACATGACACGCGATGCGGCTGCGTCCAATGACGCGCCCGCATCGCGTGTCATGTGATGCGGCCACCTGTGCGC
This sequence comes from Mixophyes fleayi, assembly GCF_038048845.1. Lineage (NCBI taxonomy): Eukaryota > Metazoa > Chordata > Amphibia > Anura > Limnodynastidae > Mixophyes > Mixophyes fleayi. The sequence goes on from NC_134405.1 coordinate 216,148,405, forward strand.
TGACGCGGCCGCATCTCTTGTCATGAGATGCGGCCGCAGGTCAAAATGAGGTAATTTTTCATTCCAGGAGAGGCCGGCCCTAACAGCTCTGAAATCGAGCAGCCCGAGGGACCGATGCCCCCCTGACCCCCGGGCCAGCCCGCCTCTGGGCTAGTAGAGGTCTTCACCTTTAGCAGCTGACTTTTCTGTAGAATAAGATGCGTTTCGAGGTACTCAGATGCCCCTGGGACTTAACTCTGTGATAGTAGAGGCTTATCAGAAAAACCATATAGCAGGGAATGGAACCAGAATACTGGAGGCAGAAAGCAGGAACAGATCTAGATTGTGAGTCCATAGGAAGCACGAAAATCAGTATACAAGCTGAAGGTCGGGGCAAGTGGCAAACACGGAGAATCCAGGAAACAGGCAAATGGTCAAAAGGGCAGACGCAAATAGCAGGATCTAAAAAACGACCCAAGGTCAGAACAGTTAAACAAGTCCAGGACAGCAAGATATCCAAAGGAGTTGATCAGCAAACAGTGAGGCACACAAACGCTATAATCCGCAGGAAGGCTAAGCTCTCTGCTTTAAATACAATGAGGAAACAGGCACTCGGCCGATGAATAATCAGCCCTAATTAGACGCTAATTAGAATGAAAGAGTGTCCTGAACTGCCTAGGAGACGGTTGGGATGGCAATAAAGGAAGTGACTTCCCGGTCATCATGACGACAGCCGGGAGCTAGCCGGGAGCTGAGAATATGATGTGAGCCGCAGTGGCTTGTGACACTGAACATAAAATATATTTTTACAGTTGCTCCTGTTTGCAAACACGTTATAGTATGTATATTAGACTGTCATCATTTTGCGTATGGTATGCTCAAAATCAGCAAATACACGACTTGATTACTCAGGCCGTAAATGTTTATTCTGCAGAATTTGGACTGCACAGAATCCCCCCTATCAATTTTGTTCCATCGAATTTCTCTCATTGGATCACACAATACAAAAGGCCACACTGACTGCTGTGGTTTGAAAGTGATACAGAGGAAAAGAGAATAGAAAAGTGATAAAGAGAGAAAAGGAAAGAGAGAAAGGGACAAAGGTAAAAGGACAGAGGGAAAATGAGAGAAAAGCAGAGGGCAAGCAAGAGAGCTAAAGGGGCCTATTTATCAAACATAAATTCTGATCTACACAGTGCATGTGTGGAGGGATCATGTGATCCCTCCCTGTCGCATGACTCACAGTCACACTACAATGGCTCTCAGTGCACATGCCCGATACTTTCGGTTGGTGCATGCACACTAGGAATTTAAGGAAGATGCCGTGAAGACCCTTCTCTTCACACTGGAAAGGCTGTGAAAAGTTAAGTGAAAAAACTTCACATGGATAGCAGTGTAGCGTGACTGCTGTCCCTACTGAAGTTTATTGATAAATATGGAAGATAGTTCAATCCCTATCAATGCGTTGAGGATTGATAACTATCGTTCATTATGCAGTGCTTCTTAAATATGCTTCAAAGAGAGAAATGGAGAGAAACGGGGTGAGAGGAAAACACAGAGAGAAATGGAGGGTAAAAAGAGAGAAGTGAAATAAATAAAGTTCTTATTTCAAGCCTTAACTTTTGAACCTGTACATCTAGCACTGGTTCCATGATAGCTAAATACTTTAAAGTGTGTGTGTTTGTGTGTGTGTGTTTCCATCCATCCATTACAAATAAAGTGCAAATAACTGTGGTTGGATGACTTACATATAACTTATTGTATAAGTGTATTTCAATTAGTGATGCAGTGCACCGATGTACATAGTTGCAAATGTACTGATTTTTGTATTAGAGATGTATTGATTGGTGATACAGTAGGCATATGTTGTAGAATTTTTTTTGTAAGTAAGGAAATCCCATGCTAACTATGCCTATTCATTTGTGAGTGACCAACACATCTTTTAGCCTGAATGCACAGGGGAAGGGGGGTCGTTAGACTTTCATCCTGTGTCTTAGAGACATAGGAAGCCTGACAGCAAGTCATTTAAGATATCACAGTTTAATGTAAATTTTGTTAAATTTAAATTGAGTTAAATCCAACTTTAGAGAATATATTACATCCTAATGCTAAAACATCTGATGTAATATATCATACTTTGTGGTGCCAGCTAGGATCAGGAGACTTGGTTACCCCTTGCCAACGTGTGTCAGAAACAGTAAATAAAGCTGGATTTTGTATTTTAACAATAGTATACCATCTGAACTTCTGAAAGATCGCTAGTACCTTTAACTAGTGTGCAAATGTCATGTAAGGACCCTTGAGCAATAAAACATCACTGCTAGAAGATTCTACCTAATGCCTATTGCCTATTGCTCACTATATCCTGTGACTTAGAGATAAGAGAAACCAGTACTAACTCCAAAACTACATTTATTTTAACTGACTACTTCCTGAATGTCTGTTGTTCTTAAAGTGAATGTTACCTATATACAATGGAGGCTGACATTTTGTTGTCTATGCCATTATTCAAAGAAAACTTAAGGCAGTGGTTTCTAACACATTTTAGGCTTCATTCTTATTAATATTAGTTAAGGCCACAGTATAGCTGTGTGTAGGGGACATGTTCTAATTCAGGAAATGCATTTAAGGAAGTGACCTCCCACTTGATGAGGTGTTGTGTGAGAAAAGGTAACACGCCATGCATACATATAAACCGTTAAAAACCATAACATAAATGGTATGTTCCATCATGCTATTTGTGTGTGTGTGTGTGTGTGTGTGTGTGTGTGTGTGTGTGTGTGTTTCCATCCAACAAGCAAACTATTGACTGAATAGTATACATTATCAGACATGACACAATCCTGTGTAAATGCGGCAGTCAGGGGGTTGACACTGTTTTAGACAATATCCCAGCTATAATGTTTTACTTTCTAGGTACTATGTTACTAAGTTAATTTCTAAAAAAATATATTACATAAATCTTTTGGAATATGCATTCTAGCTTTTTATATACTAAAGAAAATGACATGTTTTAACCGGTCTCCTTAATAATTCCTGCAGAAGAAAAGTGAATTTCAGGGACATTCAATTAGGATCCTACCAACAGATATATATATATATATATATATATATATATATGCAGGCAAATAACACTGCATTAAATCATTGCTGCACGTTGCTTATGTTTTTAAGCTGTATAAACTGTTTCTGCCTCTTAATTAAAGACATTTTGGTCTTGCATTCATGGCTTATATAGCAATTTGCTTTTTTTCATGAAAGTTATTTTGCCGTTTCACATTTAGAACCAAGGCAAACAGTAACAAATGACAGAGAACATTGGGAAGCATTTATCAAGGGTTATCACCTGTGGTTACCAACCATTGCTAGCATTATTCCCTACTAATTGGCTGGTTACTAAATTGCCGCTTACCAAGCTTTTACTATAATCATGAAACAAATGTCACCTGGTTCACTACAACATTTTATGTAGAGCAGGCAGTTTAAAAAATGTGTCTGTTAGCAGATCTCATATTTACAATGTTTGTAAAAATGACCACATTGGTTAAATCAGTGTATTTGTTTCAGTAATTGAAGTTGATTACTCTATTTTATTTTTGCAGTCAGAATAAAATGGCTAATCATTCAAGATTGCAAATACTCGGTTTTAAATACAGTCTGCACGCCTCTAACAGACATCTACATTTTTTATAGCATAGGTAAACAAGATCAAAGTGGCACTTACACCGAGGTTTAAATGAAAAGTCATATTTTTATTTTTTATTCATAGACGCACATCTAGGCAAACACTGCTATTTCCATAGCTCTGACAAGCAATGCCTTGAGGTGGTTGCAATTTTATACAACAAAATGAAAGCACTTTTGCATAACAGCTTTTATGGAAGATTTTTATTTATTAAAAGTTACATTAGTTACTATTATTTGGACAACGGCAAGATAACACAGAGAATCAACTATAAAAGTACCTGTCAACAGCTACTCCCAATTAATGCCCTTTCAGTGAATTTCTACTTTAAAGTATTTAACTATCATGGAACCAGTGCTAAATGTACAGGTTCAAAAGTTAAGGCTTGAAATAAGAACTTTATTTATTTCTCATATATATATGACAAGATAAGGCTGTGCAAAAATATAATTATATCTACTGCCTTATGTGTATTACAGATTGATTGATCAACAAGGTATTTTGAGATGTTAATAAAAATATTTGCACTTTAATTAAGAAATGCTGAGCTTTTAGGCTTAATAATAGGCCATCACAAAGATCCAACAATGATTGAGACTTTGAGATATCTGCATTTGCATTTTAAGCAGCCCAATGGCAATATGTAAAGTGTGGCTTATTCAAAGCTCTTAACTAATAAACTATGCATGGCTGGAATTTCATTTACATTTATTTTATAAATATTAACAACTTAGAGATGCCCTTGCAGTTCAAGGATATCCTTCAGATTTGTTACATATACAGTGGTACATAAGGCGTTCTAGTACTGTAGTCATGGGATCTTTGGTATCTGAGCAATTTTAGAGAAATACACTTTTGGCTCTAACTCTTGAACTAGGTTATCCAAATACAGTGTAATACTAGAATTTTGTATTTTTATAATTTCATGATATATATGTTAAGTAGATGGTCATGAGTATTGTTAATGTAACAACCCATGACGCATGTGTGAGCAAATGTCACACACCTTGTTAAAGGGGTATGTAAAAGATCATTTATGGGACCTGGGAGTTTAAAAGTATTAATTGGGTGACCGGGAGAAAAAAAACCTGGCTCCCAGGGGAGTGCTTGAATGGTTGACTTTTGTACCCCTAACAGTCCAACATGTTCGGTCATGTTGAGTGAACTCACCTGCTGTGTGAACTATCAAGATGCTGCTGATGTTCGAAGGTGTCTGAGTCCCACGAGGAAAGAAAGCAACACAGGTAGAAAAGCTGGTGATCATGCAGAGACTCGAGGATTTGAACTTGACAGCAGTGTTATACTCTCTCTGAGGGATAGTAGGGAGGATGAGAAAAATTTGGTTGTGGGAGGATGTTTGTGTTTCTTTTTTAAACATCTCTCAAAATGGGGTGTGTGGCTTGACGGCCATGCTTAGTAGCTGTGTGCCACCAGAGCTCCGCTCTTCTAGCTTGCTATAACCCTCAACATCGGGATCTACCCACCCCAAAGTTCCCATTTTTGTATACCACTACTTTCCTACTAGTGTCCCCTAACAGTTGATGCTTGCATTTGATGTTTTGGGCTGTTTCAGCTACATCTAGGGGACTGCGACTTTATGGGCTGAGACCAACTGGCCCCCCCAGTTGGAAACTGTATAACAGCTTTATCGCTCTGCCTACCACTCAATGCTGGTGAAGATTCTTACTTCTGACCTGTGCTGTAAATCCCGTGCCTGCTGTTCCCCTTTATCTGTGAGACACCAGACTCCAGGACCTGCGGGTGCTCCGGCACAACACTGCTGCACATCCAGGCCTAGCACTGCCGAAGCTGTTTAGTAGTGGCACCTGGCTGGTACCCCTGGCTCTCTACACCAACTCGGCAGTGCCTGTCATTATCTCCATCCCCACATACAGCGAGCTGACAGGAGCCAAGGCCTGGACATGGAGGAGACCATCTGACACTTATGGACTCTGCCATGTGGAGTCGGGGCAGCAGCCTCCATGCCTGCTTGTAAACCTGTTGTCTAGTCTGGGACTGTTGATTAATTTCTCAGGTTCTCCAGTCTCTTTTACTCCATTTGGTCATCAAGTACCTTCCACCAGCACCCTTGTACCAAAGACCTATCCTATGCATATCGGGAATTGCCACTCTTAGTAGTGCTATATAGCCTGTAGATTCCACCCAGATAACCCCTTCTACCCAAACTCTGGTACACATTTTTTCTCTTTTAGTGGAATCCACTTACCTCAGCACGCCTCAGGCTTATCATCCCGTGGAGAATTTCTCTAAATGTCATTTATATTCGTTTTGTTTCTGCCACTGCACCCTATCACTCTGGTGCTTGAAATTATTTGTTACATATCCAGCTTTTTAGAGCCTCCAGGATCTACTATTATCCATTTCCACTTATAATCACTGCAACATAGATTTGTTCACAAACTTTCCTTTTAGACATTTAACTTCCCTGCACTTTGTACCGCTCACATATCTGGGGGTAAATGTATGAACATGCGGGTTATTCAACACCCGCGTGTTCGGCGATTAAATTTCAAGCGGCGCTGCATTGTAAAGGGAAGTTTCCCTTTACAATGCAGCGCCGCTTGAAATTCAATCGCCGAACACGCTGAACACACGGGTGTTGAAGAACCCGCATGTTCATACATTTACCCCCTGAACTTGTTCTGAGGGCACAGATCTTATTCCTATGGTACCTGCAGTCCGGTTCAACCTATACATCTATGCAACTGATGTGTTAATTTTTTGTCACTCCTGCCCATGCAGTGATATCATCTAACAAAGACACCATTATCATATTTCCATTGATCTTCTCAAGTTCTTCTCCACCTTATCAGACAATATGCCTCCGAAGAAACTTAAAGTAATGAAACTACCTACCATGGAAAGATTACCCTATGCCTAATACCTAGAGACTGTGAGCCATTCTCATCTAAAGACAAACACATTTAGAATATCCCTTTTTCTAGCCCAAGTGTCCCAGAATCAATAGAATGAGCATGGCATAATCCTGTTTTGGATGCCCCTCTCACAGTGAGAACCTTACATCAAATGCTCACTGCCCTCAGGATGGTCTTATCTGAAATGAGAGCAATAATTAGAGAACTCAGGTCTGACATTTCAGAGACTGGAGACTGCACAGATCACCTTGAGACCAAATTGGAGGAGCTAATTTCCTCACATAACGACTTGGCAACAGCTCACAACAATCTTCAACCAGAAGTCTCATATCTCTGTGACAAAATGGCAGATCTGGAGGACCGCTTGAGATGTACTAACATTAAAATTTGGGGTCTCTAATATAGAGCTGCAAGACTTTGCTTTGGGTCTCTTCCACAAAATCCTACCTGATGAGGATGAGAAAGATCTTCTCATTGATAGGATACATCACCTTCCTAAGACTGAAGCTGCTGCGGGAAATTATCCGAGGCATAACATCCTTGGTATCCATTTCTTCCACGTCAAGGAAAAGCTACTGAAAGTGGCAAGATGATATGAGACTACTGACATACTTGAAGGACTGCAACTTTTCCATGACTTCTCTACCATCTCTTTAACTAAAGGAGACTTTCCAACCTATTATTTCTGCCTTGAGAGCCAAATACCTATTACATTGTTTTCCTGTTAAATTGCTTTCTCACTATGAGGACTCTTCATACGTCATCTCCTCCATGGATGCTGGGGTGAACATGCCAGTTACCCCCAGTGTCCCTAAAACATGAGGCCCCTTCCCAAGGGATTGGACACAAGTGGATTGATCTACTTTGTTGGCTGTACCATAGAGGTAAATTGTGTCTTTGCTATAGGTGTTTGACTATTGGGTCATCTCATAATCTTTTCTTTTGTAGGCTGTCTCTTTTAACTGTTATTTATTGACTTTTTTGGACTCCTGCATGGACTGGACAGTCCCTCCTGGACTTGATGAGCCAATTGCCCTTGGTTTAGCTTCCAAGTTTAGAGTTTTATATGCCTATATGTAAGACTATTTCATTCATTTTGACTGGTTCTCTATTACTGTTCTCTGTTATGTAATATGGTGTTCTAGTTATTATTGCATTGAATGTCCTTTGCCACCCCCTAACTGATACCTGCTTTTTCCCCTTCAAGTAAATACTTTGTCCCAATGACAGACAGAAAACAACACCTGGTATCACTGAGAAATACATTCCTACCACAAGGATATCATCCAATAGTTATAGATGAACAGATCCACAGGGCCACAAGGATCCCAAGTAGTAGCCTCCTGGATTACAAACAGAGGAAGGGTAACAGCAGGGTGCCCCTAGTGATCACTTACAATCCCCACATGAACATCTTGGCGAAAATTGCTGCTGACCTTCAACCCATATTTCAGAAAGACAATAGAAGGAAATATTCCTAGATTTACCCCTCCTTTCATACAAACAGCCTCCAAATTTAAGAAATCTCCTCGTTAGAAGTGCCCTCTCATCACCATCAGAGACTGGCACCTTCCCTTGCAAAAACAAAAAATGCAAAACCTGCACCCATGTCCTACCAAAAAATACCCAACACACAACGGGACTATAAAATCACTGACACATTCTCATGTACATCCTCCAATGTGGTGTACATGACACAGTGTACATGGTGCCCTGAGGGAATTTACATTGGAGAAACCAATCAGAAACTACAAGCCAGGATGAATCTACACAGACACACAATAAAGAAAAGTCTGGACACTCCCGTGGGTAAATACTTCTCTGGACCAGGACACAGTATGACAGATTTAAAAGTCCTAATACTGAAAGGTCTTTTTAAAAATGACAGGGAGAGAAAAATCTGGGAATTTAAGCTGATAAGGACATTCCACTCATTAACACAAGGGCTCAATCTAATACCTGGATTTATGACCCACTACTTGGACACACTTGACACCCCACAGCAAAGTGACTCCAGATCTCTGAACTCATAGGACTTTGCGCTTCCATCCATAACAAAAACATCAGTTTTATTATTTTAGCTTATCTTAATGATATATTCCCCCCTTCCCTGTACAAATTTTTTGATGTAAAAGATCTTAAATGTTGTGCCTGTTTCTTAGTCATTCATTTGAAAAGTTGCCTGATGAATGGGCCTCTGTGCTCTGAAAGCTAGCAAATATAATAATACCGTATTTCCCCATGTATAAGACGCACCTTTTTCCCCGAAATTTTGGGTCTAATAACTGGGTGCGTCTTATACAGGGGTAGTAGCACTTACCCTGTCAGATGACTCCTCTGTCCGGTAAAGTCTTCTCTCTGTCTGATCCTGATGCTGGAAACCCGATTAAGGTCCTCTCTGCGATGTCCGGATGTCCTTTCAGGACCTTGACAAGGTCCTGAAAGGCATCCTTTCAGGACCTAGAGGTCCTGAAAGGAAAGGATTGTCAAGGTCCTGAAAGGACATCTGGACATCGCAGAGAGGACCTTAATCGGGTTTCCAGCATCAGGATCAGACAGAGAGAAGACAGAAGACTTTACCAGACAGAGGAATCATCTGACAGGGTAAGTCAGAATTCACTATAGCGTTGTCTCTCCTCTGTATAAGCTGCACAAATACTCTGTGAAAAAATTGAGGATAATGTTTATCCTCAATTTTTTCACATGATTTATATAGGTGCGTCTTATACAGTGGAGCGTCCTATACATGGGGAAATACGGTAATAATTTTTTTTGGGTTAGCCAATAAAGGTATCACTTCTATAATACTTTTGTCTTTTTTGACATTAAAGTATTTAACATCACATAGATTTTTCTGGCTAACACGGTACTGCAATAATAATTTTTTAAAAATATTTTTTTTGCTACACATCTATCTTATTAAGGGAACACATTTTTAGAGCATAATTATATTTAAAATAGTTATTTATATATGTGTACATAAATTATATTCTCTATATGGTTTTAGGAACAAGTAGGTTTACGATTGCTAGATATAGTCATTTATTACTTTTTATTTGAGTGTTTTATACTTATATAAATAATATTTTGCTAGGAACTAAGTGTTTTTTTCCTTAGAATTTCTTATTAACATACGTTTAAACCATCAGACTTTATTGGCATTGTACTAGTAATTGTAATGATAATCTATAAAAATATAATGGCCTTTTCAATGGATCTTGTCTCTGCCTTGTGGATGCAAATTTTCTATTTAAGAAACCACTGGATATCGTAGTACCAATCCCTTGAGAAAGAACTATTATCACATAGATGGGACCGCTAAATTGAGGTATTTCCTTTCACCTCATATTGCAACATTTTTAGGGGTATATTTACTAAACTGCGGGTTTGAAAAAGTGGATATGTTGCCTATAGCAACCAATCAGATTCTAGCTTTCATTTTGCAGAATGTACTAAATAAATGATAACTAGATTCTGATTGGTTGCTATAGGCAACATCTCCACTTTTTCAAACCCGCAGTTTAGTAAATCTAGCCCTTAGTGTTTTTGTCAGGAAAAAGGAATTATTTTACCTCTAAATGTAATATATATATATGATGTTCCACTAATGATTCAATGAACTAGGGAGCTCCCTATTGAGAGTTTTTCTTTAAGGGAACTGTTTTGGGTGATTTCAATGTAGATCTACAGGCTAGTTATTTGTTGGCAGTTTTTGTTTATTGTACTTCTGATCTTCATTTCTAATTATTTATTGTTTTTAATGATGACACAGTTTTTATACGTTTTTCACGTCATGTTTTTACAATTAAATAAATGGGCCACCTCTTTAAAGATAAATTTGATTATATGTGCCTTACACTGGGTGTGTGCTATTGGTTATGGATAAAGATGTTGTCTTACCTAGTCTTAACTTTTCCATCCATACCCTTTCCATGACTGGAACCCAACCTTCAAGGATACCAAAGGGATCCAGTCATTAACTGATCTTTTATCAGCAGACTCTCTTTTGGCCTTCCCTACTCTCCAAGATCAATTCAATTTACCTGCCACCGATCATTATAAATATATCAGAATTTGACATTGGGTATCTGGAATTGTTAGGGCCTAGGGACCCATTAAAAACCCACAAAACAAATCTTTCCTAGACGGGCATGAAGGGCAATGGGAAAGGTGCAATTACTTTTTGGTATCAGAAGTTACTTCATGTGAGATACCCTGTTAAATCTACTCCGCAACTTCATTGGGAGATGGATTTGAATAGACTTGTTACGTGTATGCAATGGGAACAGCTGTATACCACCTCCCACAAAATGTCTTAATGTTTGAATCACTCTAAGATGCAGGTTAAACTTTTGAACAGACTACACATCACTCCAGATAGAATGCACAAAATGTAGCCACCTCCATCTAAATTTTGCTGGCGGAACTGCAATGAGGTTGGTGGTGTGATTCATGTTTTTAGAGCTGCCTACTTGCGCAACGACTATGGCGTGAAGTTTCCCAATTGGCCAATAAAGTCCTTCATATTGATTTAACTTAATCTCCGAAGGTAGCCTTACTCCATCTCTACCCCTCTCATGTTCCTAAACATGATAGATATGTATTGGGTTACATTTTCATTGCAGCATGTGCAGCTATTGCCCAGAAATGGAAAGGTCCAGTCCCCCAGATACTTCCAAAAATTCTATTTTCTTATGGAAACTATGACAATACCATACTCAACTTCTGCAGCATTCCCTAAATTAAGCAATTTTCATGGCACATATTTATTACAGATGGAAAGGGTTCTATGTTGATTGTTACCGAAAATGATTCTGATCCTACCCTTTAGCCTTAATGAACCTTCCCAACCTTAAGTGACCATGTACTTATAACTATCCAGTGCTTTTCCCTGTATTCGCATTGTAGCTGAAGTGAAGTACTATTGTTCTCTTATATGTCTGAAGTTGAATTTGTCTCCCCCTTCCTTGATCCTATTGTGCCCCCCCCCCCACCTGTTCCACTGTTTCATTTCTGTACCCCTATTGTTTAGAATGTTTTCAATAACAGTTATTGGTGCAAAAAGATATCTCTCAAGATCATGTCTGTAGATTTCAAATCCTGCCTGCCAGGGGACAGCAAGTGCATCAACAATGTTACACAGGCTACAGCTGCTTAGTACATATTAAAAAGACAAGGTATATAAACATGCAAAATTATTTGTCTGATCTATAAACTTAACTGTATCACCCAATACATACATATCTAAAACATCTTGAACTCCCCAAATAGTCTAGACTACTACAGTATAATGCCAGCTTAATTTAGTGTCCATTCATGACAGATATAAGACCAGTCAAGTTGAGGGTCAGACACTGCTGACAATCATTATAAAACTTTCCTAAATATAACACAAAACTATGTCTATTCTTTTCCAAAATCTGCCAACTTACCCTTTGCTTTATTTTAAATCTTTGGGTCTGCCCAATTTTTGATTGGCTGTCACTTTAGTGTCACAATCATTTTCTACCAGTATCTCTATCTTAATCAGACATGTTGAAATCAGACCTAATCAGACCTGCGTACAGTATATTCTGAGAATGCTGAAATGTGCTAGAAACATCATTAATAGAATTATCTAGATCGGGGAAAACTTGAATGACACAGAGTGGGTATAACTCAGGGCTGCATTTAATTCTAAGAAAGATGGATACACATTCAGGATGAAATTCAACATATAAACATAACATTTCATGGCAGAAAGGAACCTACAGGCCCATCTAGTCTGTCTTTTTATTGTGTGTGCTTGATTTTTTTTTATTTTTGATTGGGATAGCTTGGTTTCACATGTACGCATTTCCAGTTGTGAGTGCTCTAATATCCTACTTGCACTTTTGACTTTAATTGAACTCTACAAGTCATCTGCTTCTGCTGTGTTACTAACTTGTTTCTGAATACAGATTTTGTACTGCCACTGCTGATCCATCTCCTGACTACAGTTTGATTGATGTTAATTGCCTCCTCCTCTGTTGTCTGACCTTTTTTAAAACTTGATTAATATGACTGACCAATAACTACATGTAGAACACCTGGTGGAGCTTACCAGTGAACACATATAGCTTGGAACAGGGGCTGCTAATCATGAGTAGCCTGGATTATTGGTATTCATGAAAGGGTTTCATGGTCCAATGTTAAAATACAATGGGTGAAACCATTACTAAAGGAGGCAAATTCTGGTCAAGTGTTAGCCAAGGCAATATAAAAACTGTCCGCTAGGGTTGTTGCTTGGGGTGATGCTATCAGAAGTCCTCCATTCTCACTAGCAGTTGTTTTGTAACCAAGGTAAAACTTACCCAACTAGATTTCAAGGAACACAAAGTCATTTAAAATCTTCTGAAACAGATATAAATTGTACTTTAATTTAAGAACTAACTTATATGATATAGGAATAAGAAGTGAAAGTTGTTATATTACATCTGCAGGGTAACCTTCAAGTTTTGAATTTTAGACTGTCACGCGGTGCACTAAGCCGGCGTCACTAGCCACGTCATGATGACCAGGACGTCTTCCCAACCGTCTTCTAGGCAATTGTTGGGATGCACCTCTAATGCAGAAGCACCGCTTACCGGCATTAGGAGCAGCCGGGTGTGTGCGCAAATAAATAAATTATTGTTCTTTGGCTTAGGGGCATGTCAGGTTAATTATCAGCCTCCTGTGGCTGATTAAAGGGCTGTTGTTCTGAAACTCTGATTGGTGGCCTTGACTATTTAAGGCATGGAGGGCTTAGCTTTCCTGCCGGTTATAGCGTTTGTGTGCCTCACAGTTTGCTAACCTGCTCCTTTGGATATCTTGCTGTCCTAGACTTGTTTACCTGTTGTGACCTTTGCTCGTTTTCTGGACCCTGCTCATTTGTCTGTGACCTTTTCACCATTTGCCTGTTTCCTGTATTCTCCATGTTTACCACATGCCCTGAACTTTGGCATATATACTGACTTTCCTTCTTGCTTCAGACCCACAACTTAGGTCTGTTCCTGATTTTTGCCTCTTGTATTCCAGTTCCCTTCCCTGCACTGCGGTTGCACTGATAAGTTTCTATAGAGTTAAATCCTGGGAGCATCTGAGTACCTTCGAACGCATCTTGTTCCACGGAAAAGGTGGCTGCTAAAGGTGAAGACCTCTACTAGTCTGGTTCTAAAAATTTATCAGTTAGCTGCGGCCCTAATATAGACATAATCCTTGGAGTCTAATCCTCTCATCAGTGGATTCAGTTTTGAAGCCTTAGGTCTTTTATATGATAGTGTTACGGAAACTCACCTTTCCTCACTCCAGGGCTGTTCTCTCTGCTGTCGGAACCGCACTACCGGGTATTGGCGGTCACATGACCGCAACCCAGGGCAGGGATTTTGAAATTGCAAAAGCTATTTATACCTGGCTCTGACATTTGGTTAGTGTCAGAACAATTTGTAGGATTCCTGGCTCCATTATTATTGTGGATTCTTTGTGCTACAAACTATCCTGCCTGACTGCTATGTACCAGTGCTGCCTGTCTAACTATTCTTGTTTCTCCTGCGTTTTGTGTACTGCCCCAGCTTGTTGACTACCCGCTGCTGCCTTCTTGTGTAACAATTCCAATTACCCTGACTCTGAGACTGCCTGCAGATTCTGTACCCCACCATCCGATTGTGTACCAGACCTGGCTTGTTCTATCTTCAAGACCGCCTGCTGATTCTCTACTTTACAGTTATGTCTAGCATAAGGGCATCACCATTGACTCCTTCCTCTCTTTGCCCCCCATATTCAACCCTTGCCAAATCCTGTTGCTTTCAATTTTGTAACATTTCCTGCATCCAGCCCTTCCTATCTCAGGATGTCACTAAAACCATTATCCATGCACTCATCATTTCTCGTGTTGATTACTGTAATATTCTCCTCACCGGCCTCCCCTGCACTCACCTTTCCCCCATTTGTTCTAAACTTAACGCGGCCGTGAGACTCATTTTCCTTTCACACAGCTCCTCTTCTGCCTCCCCTCTCTGACTTGCTTTACACTAGCTCCCCTTCCTCTACAGAATCCTTTTCAAACTCCTCCCCATTACCTACAAGGTCCTCTTCCACTCAACTTCCCAATTTATCTCCAACCTCCTCTCCATTCACACTCCATCAAGTTCCATGCGACCGGCCAATGACCATCGCCTCTCCTCCACTCTGATCACCACATCCCTCGCCAGAATTCAAGATTTCTCCTGGGCTGCCCCCCTCCACTGGAATGACCTCCTGGGCTCCATCCGACTGTCCCCTAATTTGTGCTCCTTCAAGTGGGCACTTAAAACTCACCTCTTCCTCAAAGCCTTCCAGTCATCCACCTAAACCGCTCTGCATGCTCTCTTTCCGTCCTTTTGCTTACTCCTTCTTCGCTTGATCCCCTGACTCCCTTATGTGCCTGCTGTCTGTTTGTCCTCTTTTTAGGATGTAAGCTCTCATGAGCAGGGCCCTCTTCCCTCCTGTCACTATACCATTTCTTCTGCTCAAACATCACTATAAATGTTATTCCTGGAGCTTCTTGAGTCTTGCTATTACTCAGTTATTGTTCTGTACTGTTTTACCCTGTATGGTCCACTGTTTCTATTGTGTACAGCGCCGCGGAAACCATGTGGCACCTTATAAATAAATGATAATAAAAAATGAATACCAAAACCGACTCAGGTGTCTGACTACTACCCTCATCCTCTTTCTGCATAATTGTGTTCTTTCGCATTGCTACATCTGGGGGCAGGCCAGTGGATCGTGACCTGCGAGCTCTTAGCAGCTAAGTCCATCCCGCCTTGCAATGGTTCTGGGGGAGCTCGTTAGACTCTGCACCTCTGGTCGGCCAACAGCAACCGAGATTAGCACTAGATCCTATTCGCTACATTACAGATAGCCTAGATCAAGTCTTATCTACAGCAGTGAATTTTTGTTCACTCCTACAAGGTCAGATGACTGCTGAAAATTATAGTTATGTGGTTGGGCCATGGACTCCAGCTACAATGATCTTGCTTTTCATAGTCAAAATTGTTTGGGTCTTTCTGAACCTGTTAAACATTGTTTGGATCCTTATCCCAGCCCTAAGTCATTAGAAGTGGTCATTAAGATTGATAGAAGATTAGGAGAAAGGTAATAGGAATGTGATCTAGAACACTCTTCTAGTTCATCCTTTTTCAGCGTCTACTTTGGAAAAGCCCAGCAATACTATCAACTGAGGAGAAACAACTTTGTAGGGGTTTGTTTATATTTGTAAAGAAAAGGGTCATCTTTTAAAGAACTGTCCAAAGGAATAGGTAAACATCAGTGCCTAGATGAGTCTGGTGAAGTTCATCTAGACCAACAGGTAACTTTTTCTAAAATTAATATATTGTTGCTTTCAGTTAAGATTACATGGTGTCTTGCTCTGCTTTTCTGGATGGTGATGTTGATGTTGATAGAAATGTTCTTGAATTCTCTTTTTCTCTTTTGCTCAAACTTTTGGTATAATATAGCATTCGTTAGTCTGCAGTCAACATTTCAGATATGTGCTTTACATGGTAGACTAATTTCACCCCTGAAGAAGACTGTAGTTGAGATTCATAGTGAAAAAATATATTTTTATTTTAACAAATGAAAGGGTCAGTATCTTTACTAGATCTTAAATCTCTGAGGTGTTTGCAATCTGAGAAAGAGGCATGAATGGAAGATGGTTTTCAATACCAGAGATGGGCATTACAAGTACTTGGTTATGCCATTTGGATTATGTAATGCTTCAACCATCTTCTCAATGACATTCTGATCTTTTCATCTTCTCTGAGCACTATTAACATGTAACACTAATCCTGAAAAAGAGAATAGGCTCTTTGAAAACTGAAGAAATATGTGTTTGATGTTAATGAAGTGCCTTTATCACAGCTCCAATTCTTCAGCACAATACACAATTATTTTTCATTATTGAACTTGATGCTTTCAAAGTTGGAGCTATGACCATACTCTCCTATTATTCTGTTAAGCCTAAGAATAATTGCATCCTTTTCTCCTATGATACAGCTAATTGTAAGTTATTGGTTATGAAAGGAACCTTTTGAGGAATGGGTACTCTGCTTGGAAGTAAATTTGGTAGTACCGTATATCGCAACAATAAGATTTTTGAATATATAGACAACAAAGAGATGTAATCCTTGCCAGATACAATGATCTTTGCTATTTAATCTTTTCAAATTTATAGTTAACTTACTTATAAAAACACAAAGATTTTCTAAACTGTCCTGCGAAATATTCATACTACTCTGATTTTCACCTGGAATTTCCTTAATTATCCCACACACATTTCCCCCTAAAAATTCCATGAACACGCTATTTGCAAATTCAATACAGAGTTTGTATTCCATGGAATTGTGAAGAAAAACACAAATTGGAAATTGAAAAATTGGAAGTTTGCACCTCGGTGAAATGACCTTCTCTTCATGATCATACTGAACCCATAGAGTTTCTTTCTATTGTACCCAAGTCACAAGCCATAGCAGCCTTAACGCAAGTTTTATCTGTCCAAATTCAACAATACCAAGATCATTATTCTAAGTTACCAGTTCATCTGGGAATTTCTAAACAGACCTGGTCAATAAGTGAAAATATATAACCACTTATTGTCCTGGTCTGGTTGGTGACTCTCCTGAAAAATGTCTCAGCCTTACCCCTTATATATTGTCATCTGGGTGGTTGTGCACCAATTAAGTAAAATTAATAATTTTCAGTTATTATATCTATTCTATTCACATAATACACAGATAAATATTAGGGAGGGCCCATCAGCATTGTTTCAGACCAGGAGACTAAATTAATATTATATTTTTGGAAGACCTTTTGGCAGATCTTAGGAATAATTTTCATCCTCAGATCATTGTCAAAGCATTGGTCAGATGGAATCCACTGTCCATTCCTTGAAACGATATTTAAAGTGCTTTATATGTCGAATAATCACCTAGACTGGTCCAATAACTTTTCCTGGGCAGAATGTTCACAACCACTATATATACGTTTCTAGAGTTTAATGAGCTCCCTGTTGTTTGACCGCAGACACCAGAAAGGATCAGGTCTCCTTAGAAGTGAATGGTACTGTTGTGTTCTCTTATTTTCAAAGCAGAAAGTGAAGTGCTGATTGGACACAACAGCATAATTAGAGGAGGTGAGTGGCTAAAATGTCTGTCCCCACTGTGTGTAGGTGATGAGTACTCTTTAAAAACATAGGGTGAATAAGGCAATTGATAATGATAAATGTTGATTTCTATTGAACTCAATGAGCAAGTTCATATTATTACCAGATATCATTTTAACTTAGCCTCACCAGTTTGGTACCTTCCGTGCTATGTATTGTTTTTTTTTATCTATCAGATACTCCTGTTTTCTTAAATTAAACGTGTAAGCAAATCATAAGCAGGCAGTGCTTTAGACAAGCATTGTATGTTTTCCAGACATATTTCTTGAGGTTGTTTCATTTCATTGCATACTTTGTTGAAAGTGGCAGAATGACAATAACTAAAATTTTCCATATTCCCTTATGACCATATTCTGTCAGCCTACACTCATAGTAAGTGACATAAGGCATTTACTGAGTCAAACAACTGGAGATACAACTCAGACTGACTATAACTCTCTGATAAAGGGAAAAAGACAAACTTTTGTGTTTCACAATGTGCTTTTTTTAGCTGACAAATTAATAAGGGAAATTATGCATGAATATTTCCCCCTGTCTAAGTGGTATTCCAATCACATTTCCTTCCATTGTTGTTACAAAGCTCTTGTTACAGGCTCCGTAGAAAATAAATGTTAAGTGTTATAGGATGTGTTTGCTTCCTTCTAAATTATCACTGCTGCGGGCCTGGTGGCAAAATAATTAAAAGTCTCACTAATTATTTAGTACACGTTCATATTTTAATCTCCATTAATATGCATCATTCCTATCCACTCAAGCTCTCATCAGAGAAACTGTGCAGAGTAGAGAAGTTCAAAATGAAAAGTGTTATTAATAACTAGAGTGACTATTGAAATTACTTCTGGTATTACTGCAAGAGATAACAGAACAATTGTTGGCATTGTTAAATTTACTAGTATAACAGGAGTGGATTGGTATATTTTTTAACCATTGTTCTTACTATGTTTTGAGCTAAGCAGTATTTTTAGGATATACATTGACATTTAGGGTAATTTACCAAGAGCAAGATTATTTTCTTTTTTTTTTGTGGTTATGTCTGTGTGTCAGGGGGTAACAATGCAGTCCTACCTCCCTCTGCTCTAATCATGCGCCAGGGTCTGCACATGAGCAGTGAAGTCCTGTTTTATTTGTACTGTGCTTGCTCTCAAATGATAGTGGATGCAAGCAGTGGCTGAAGTATGGCTGTTGCAGGGAGTGTGGAGGCTACCGTCATTGCAATGGCGATACGCCGCTGAATGTACCAAATATATAGTATCAGTGGTCAAAGTGGAAGTTTAGAAATGGTGGTCTAGAAAATGTAAGTGAATGGAATTTGATAGTTTACAATTAGGCAGTAGGAGAAGTTTAAAAAATAAAGAGAGAGCTTCATAGTACATACATATATTTTATTTTTTATTTTTTTTAATTAAAAATGCTATTCTAATACACATTAATAACTAGTACTAAAGAAAAAGAAATGAGAAAATAATGAAAAACTCTTCTTTCCTGAGTACAGGATTAATCACTCTCGCCAGACATTCTGCTTCGTGCTGTATGAGATCCAACATCACAACCTGCACCAAGCCACAATCCCAAATGTGTTCGTCATGGAGGGGCTTTGTTGAGAGACTGGCTTGACATAAGGAGGCAGTAAATAAAGATAGTAAAATATTCCCTCCTCTGACCAATTAGAGAAAAGCCACTTGTCTTAAGATTTTAATAAGTTATATACCAAAGTTAAGAAGCATAAATATTTAGCTCAGACAAGCACTGTGCTTAAAACAGATGTCTAAATAAATAAATGTACATGCATAGTAATTCCTGAAAAGGATATCAATCGTTGGGATAAAACTTACTCTATGCCATCTTTGCTGAATCATCAGAAAAAAGCAAATCAATTATTTTTCACTAGTATATCTAGCTCTCGCAAATTTAGTAATCATGTCTTTCATAATATATTCAACAGATTATACCACTTATATCTGGTATGATACATAATTATCACTAACTGCAAAATCTAGAGGATAGAAAGACATATTTTAGTACATCATATTTTCACAGATTTGAAACAGAACAAACAAAGCGTATCTTAAACATAGTAATAGATACATATTAAATCTAAGTAGCATATAAAAAAATAACACTATAGAACAAAACAGAAAAGAACAAAATTGTAAAAATATTCACTAGTGTAGAACATTACCATATATTAATTACATCCAATTAATTAGAAAAATCAATATATAATCTAATATAGGGAAAATATAAACTGATATACAGGGTTTTACTAGAATGTTCCCAAGATAATATTAAAAAAAGAGTTAGAGGTGAAACAATTACTTCATGAATCAAGGCGAATATGCTTGTCCCAAAGAATTCACAAGGTATTTATTAATAAATAAAAACATTTTATCTAAAAATACAAGAGCAAAAAGGGTTTCTGAATTAAAGACAAATTTTAAAAAATTAAACAATTGATCAAGGTTAACTCTTAAAATGATCAAAAAGTCTATAAATGGGATAAAATCAGTGGTTGAAGTGGATCAAAATATACAAAATCATAAATTATCGTGTTTAAAATGTATAAATACATTTTAGTCAAAAGGAAGATCAAATAAATGGTTAAAGACACTTTTATAAATAAAAATAAAAATATTAGAGAAAGAGGGGTAGTTTTCATAGCCCTCTTTAAATAATATAGGAAACAAAGCATTTGACATGTTTCACATTGGGCTAATTTGTGAAGTGGTCACCTCCTCTATTGTTTATCTTCAACGACTTTGTGGATTAGAGTAATCTGCATAATTTAAGTTGTCACAGTTTGAAAAATGTCTTGGTGTACTGTGATTGTTAAGTTTATGCAAAATGTTCCTAAAATATTTGAAAATTTGGATTTTAAGATGCCATTTTGTGTTACCAATAACTCCTGAAATAGGATGACACGTCCGAAAGAGCAGACAATTATACCTGATGGGGGTTTGCCCATCTACAAAATTTGCAAAGATGTGATGAGAGGATGAAAGCCCTGCCTTTGTTAATGAAGATTAAGTTGGGAGAGGATTGATGACACAATTGGCACCATTATACAACTCTCCCCACCTACTTGATGTCATCATGTCATGCCCGCTTCTTCTTTTCATACCTCCCCTCAGCATTTCCGAGATGGAAACTATGGAAATTAGACAAGTATGGATAATACTGTAGTAACGCTGTCATACCTTAAAGACCAAGACACTGTTAGCATCAGACATAGTAGAACAAGCCATGGACAGGGCCAGCTCAAGCCCACCTACTTAAAAGTGGCACCACCTGCCAGGCATTGAATGCCTTCTCCTGCTGCTTCTTATCTTTTTCTATTTATCCGACTGGAATTGTGGCGCTGGACTGTGACATCATAGCCAAGTGCCACACTGCAAGTGTAATATTGGCATTGAGGAGTAGCAGCTGGCAGCTTCATGCTCTATGTGTGGGCACCACAGGGACATTAAAAACAGTAGATGAGTGACAATATGTCAGTCATCTAACATTTCAAGCAAAGTACAGTTGGGAATTAGAGAAATGTCAAAATGTAGGAGACCAACTAGCAAAAATATTGGTCATCCAAGCATTAGTATCCTGGGCATAAGATATAATAGGCAGGATATGTAACTGGTGTTATAAAGAATATGCTGGAGGCAAGCGATAAGGACACACAGGTGGATGAGGTGGAAGCAGACAAGACATAAGAAAGAAGGGCCTTGCTCATGACAGCTTACAATCTAATGGGAAGGGGAAAGGCTGAGACAAAAGGGGAATTAGAATGTGGGTGTAGGAAGGGAGGAACAGTAGGGGTTGGAGTTAGGAGGACGACTGTATGCTTTGATGGACAGGTGAGTTTTTAACCATTGTTTAAAGTATTGGAGCCTGCATTTTATTGATATACATTTTTAATAGTGGTAGTCTTCTGTATTCAAAGATTGCATTTAACCAAACCTAACACCTATAGATCTGTTCCAAATTTCAGTTTATTTGCTCTAAATTTAGTGCATATTTACAGAATTGAAAGACTTTAATTTGTGTTTACCACACTGAAGTACTAACTTGTTATCTTTAGTTTATTGCGCTTTCTGTATTTTAAAGTTAAAGCTTCTTTCATATTTCAGTGTTTTGCAATTGCTCGGGCTTCTTAAATTTGGTTCGGAATTACAGAATTTAAAGACTAACATTTGTGATTTCCTTGCCACATTAATATTTGGTATGACACAGTTTGACTCTTATTTTAGTTAGTTGCAATTTTTATCACTGTTTAATTCAACTTTATCCCCATTTTCAGTTTATAGCACGGTGGCTCAGTGAATAGCATTTCTGCCTCACAGCACTAGGGTCATGAGTTTGAGTCCTGACCAGGACCTTATCTGTGTGGAGTTTGCATGGGTTTCCTCCAGGAAACCGGATTTCCTCCCACAGTCCAAAAACGTGCTGGTAGGCTAATTGGCTTCTATCACAATTAACAGTAGTCTCTGTGTGTGTGTGTATGTGTGTGTGTGTATGATAGGACATTTTAGACTGTAAGCTCCAATGGGACAGAAACAGATGTTAATGACAAATATTCTCTGTATAATACTGTGGACTTGGTGGCACTATATAATTAAATAGTGATGATGATGATGATGATGATGATAGACCCAGTCCTTTGCTCCGATCTTTATTAGGTAGGTGGAAGCCTCTACTGCATTTTGCAAAAATAGATTGAATAGGTAAAGTTAGAGGAGTGGACAAATATTGGGAAATGAAAAACCAGGAGTGGAGAGAAAGAAGGATGCGGGACTTGTTTGTTTAATTTGTACTGGACCCTGCAATTTCTGATGCCAGCCCTGTTGGCAAGCAGTACAAATTAACTTATTGGTCCATTAAAATGATGCTCTCTATTCATTGGACTTTGCTATTCCATCAATCCATATGAGATCATAATTTTTCACTGAGTATGAATAGCAGCATATGAATAATACAGGTGAAAAATGAATTCTTCTAAGGAGGAAAATTAAAGGGATGTGAAGAGAGTTCAGAAAAGTCTTACTGCTTGAGGCAATAAAAAGAAAAGGTAATTAAACCTTAAAAGCTTTGCTAGAAAGTAGCAAAAAATGAACAACTCTGTCATATTGATTAGAACTAAAGTGCATTGTTTCCACATACCTTTTACTTGTTTGTATTATTAAAAATTGTTTCTACACATATACAGTTTTGTATTATACACTGTCACAAAGAGGGTTATTTGCCACACCTCTCCTGCATAGGGACAGGTGAGGTCCTGGGGTGTCTGAAGGTACAGGTTGCAAATAGGATTAAATTCTTGCAGAGTAAGACTCCTAAATTGAACATAAACAGGTCTAATGTGGTAATTAGACTAAAGGGAGGGGGTTATTGGTTTTAAACCTGTATTGTTCTTTGTGGGGGGCGACCAGTATGGCTGGTGACTGAGCAGGAGGACTGTGTCTAGCTAGAATTAGGGTCGTCTGGTGTCATCCTGATGAAAATGTGCTGTCTTTTTGGTAATGTGAACAATAAAAGCACCATTTATTCAAGCAAGAACCATCTGCCGGGTGTTAGCATCACAACACTTAAATGTGGCTTATTTATTTTTAAAAGCAACTTCCCAATATTTTTTAAAGCTTACCGAGGGCTTTTATTGGCCTGAAGATGTATAAGCATCCAGGTTGTTTGGAATCCTGCATTTGGGACATGCAACAGTTAATGTTCGGGGTATTTATATTTTTTGTCAAGAACTAATCAATCACAAGGGGAAAGGGCACTATGATCTGGGACAGCAAGAGGTTATATAAATTAAGGTCTAGGTGAATTCTCTATTTTCATTGGAAATTGTCGGTGTTCATGCACTGTGTGGATTTCAATGGGGATTTTGTGACATATTGGTTTAAACTTCATTGCTGCATTATTTTCATTAGTTTCCTTTCTCTCCATTCTTTCTCATTCCCTGTACCTCTCCTCCTTTTCTAGGTTTCCCTTCTTTCATTCCTTCTTCTTTCCTGTTTCAATATTTCTCCTTTGCTTCCCCTCCATTTGTGAGCCCCACTTCCGTTGCCATCAAACAAGTGCGCCTCAGGAGCCTAAGATTAATCCCACCTCCAAAGTGCCTCCATCTAGCACCACCAGGCCAGCAGAGGCGAGGCCTGCCAATGCCCACATCTCTAGGATGCACAAATGAAGTCATGTGCCGGCCCCCACTTTCCACCGCATATAGATCTCCTAGTCTGTTTTCCCCAAACCCTCCGGGCTGGCGTGGACCAGAAGTCATCCCCACCACCCATCCCCATGATACACCAAGCATCCCTGCTTCCTCCCCCCAAGCTGAAACTCAGGCCCCTCAAAGTTCTTCTGCTCCTGTTTTGGCCGCCCCAAATCCCCTGGTTCCTCTGATTTTTGCATCTCCTTATGTCACTAGAGTTTACCCCCTGCCCCTCGGAGGGTACTCCTCTTGTCACCTTCCCCATTTTGCTGAAGCTGATATATCCATCCCTCGCCAGCCATCTTTAGCATAGCGTAGGGTGCTTTGATGGCTAAAATTGCTATGGAATCAGCTTTCCTCCACCCACTGCATCCTGAATAATTTCAATTTATGAGCTTTAAACTACTGGATGGGTTCAATATAGATAAATGTTTGCCCATGGGTTGTGCCGTATCATGCACATTTTTTAACCAATTTAGATCCTTTCTGCACTGGTGCATTGAGGCAGGTACAGTTGTCGGAGATTTGTTCACAACACAGTACCCTACATAGGGATAGAAATTTATTCCAAAGAACGGTGTTGCAGGTTGCACCTGCTTAATTTTACATTGCATTGAATATACATCTTTCAGTGAAGTTTTCTGAGGAAATTAAATTTAAAAGTGTTTCTTCCCAGCATTTTAATGGGGTTCGTTTGAGGGTTATTCCCCCAATGTCGAACCGAGACCTAAGGCTATTTACTAATGCAGCTGGGTTCAGAGTTTTCGGGGCTTATCTTTGCCCACAATTTGACAACAGGAGGGGCTCACAAAGCTTGCTTTTGCTTTTTCTAGAGATATTTCCAGTTATAGTAGTTATTGAATTGTGGGGAGACAGCTTGAAGAACAGAAGTATTGTTTTTTGGTGTGATAATGTCAGGGCTGTTCAGGCAATCAATAATCAATTGATTTCCTCCCCTCCAATGATAAGGTTAATTAAGCATGTTGTTTTAAAATGTTTGTGTCTTAACATTACGTATAATGCACAACATGCCCCTGGGGTGGACAATACCATAGCAGATGCTTTATCGCAATTTAACTGGGTCAGGTATAGAGAATTGGCACCAGCAGCGAAATGCGATGCAACATCATGTTCTCTTTGGCAGATTGTCCAGCTTAGAAGGTATGGCCAGGATACTGCTTTCTTTTTAAAATTACATATCAGAGTTGATAATACTAAAAGCTTCCTGGTCAGCAAGGTTTTAAAAGGATGGGCTACAGTTAGGCCGGTGAGGACAGGATGCCTTTGGATGAGAATCTATTGTGCAATCTGATGGCAGTGGTGGTGGCGGTAGTGTCTGATCAGTATGAGGTCTGCTTGTTTAAATTGAATTTTCAATGGCTTATTTTGTGGGTTTTAGGGTGAGCGAGTTTGTGGCATTGGCTAAGTTGTCCTCCAACGCTGGGTTGATGTTGCGTACTGTAGTCATGACTGATCCTAGCTTGTTTAGCAAGTCCACATATCAAAAACAGAGCAGCTTGGTAAGGGAACCTTGCCTCAGAGGGTGAACTGAGCAGTTTGTCTGGTACTTCTAACACCAGAATATTTGAAAGTGAGCTTACATATGGGGATTAGATATCTGGCACATAGGATCAGGGGTACCCTCATGAAATGTCAGTTTAGAGCAGTTTTTGAAAGGTGCTTCCAATTGGTTGGTGGCTTCTTTGAGATTTTAAAGGTTTTCTTCTGTATGGGTCACCTCTTTCCTTTTTCCTCCCCCTAGGCTGTGCTTTGTTTAGTGGGGCTTATGATTTATACTTTTGCTGTCATCTTTATGTGAGCTATTATATCAACGTGTCATATCTCCATGTTACAGGTGGTCATTATGATTCCCAGAGATGTGGATTGTGGGGCACTCATATGTATATTCAGCAAAAAAAATTCTACCATTTTCCCAGGTGCTAAGAATGTCAGGTGGTTGAGATCTAGGGGCATACAATTGTCGTCTACCCTATTGAAAACACTGCTCCTTGCTGAAGCTAAATTTGGGTTTCCCAATGTGCTACATATTAATATAGGCAGGAATGATCTAGGGAGGCTAAAGGGCATTGGTCTTATTTTGAAGATGAAGGCTGTTTTAAACATAGTCACTTCATGCTGCCTTAGTTCCCATCATCGTCATCTATTTATTATATAGCACCACTAATTCCGCAGCGCTGTACAGAGAACTCATTCACATCAGTCCCTGCTCCATTGAAGCTTACAATGGTTCCACTAAGTCAATATAATAAATCCCCGACAAAGCACATATATGGTCCTGTATCAGCTGCATGGGCTGCTATGGCTATTGTTGCACCCCTGCTTGTGTGTGCTGGCAGCATTTTATTCCCAAGGTTCAATGAACCTTATCTGCAGTGCCAGTTAAGCTGCATACAGCAAGCATAGGACCAAACATACCTCTGGTGAAGGAAAAATACCCATGTTTCCGATCCCTGGAGCTGCAGAAAAGTGAATAAAAGTCTTTGCACAACATGTTATTATAAATTAGGGAATATGAATTTGGTCTGTCATTTAAATTAAATAAACTAAAAAATTAGGGGGTTTTTTTGTCTAGAAAACCAGACAAAACTATTATGTAATTCCACATATTCTGCTGGGCTGTTTAATGTTTGTAAAATCATAAATAATATAGCATTATTCCTATCCTAAGAGACTTTTATCTTACAGTTTGTTCAGTAAATCACATCTTGTGAGGCCCTGTGGTTTATTTGCACAGCAACATTATGGCACACAAAGGCATTGGAACATAACAAAATTATAGCTGTCTTAAGAAAAAATGTGCATTCTTCTTTAAGTCTATTTTAGAGTAGAAATGAGTGTCATTTAGTACTCATGTTTTCCTAGTCAGAAAGCGAGAACACCTTTAACTACACAGATAGTTATTTTCAAATGAATAACACAACAATGAAATGCAGTGATAGTCAAGTCCTCAACAGGGATGATGTGAGTCCAATGCAAACATCCATAAAGTATTTTATGGGCTTTGTGGAATGCACAGTACTGCATGCTATATATTGTCTTATTTTTTATTATTATTATTATTATTATTATTATTATTATTACTTTTATTACTATTATCTTTTATTTGTATAGCACCACCATAATAAGCAGTATTGGATAGAGAATATGTAATCATTCACATCAGTCCCTAGCACATTGGAGCCTACAATCTATGTTGTCTACCCTACAAACACCCTAGGATGCATTTTTTGTCAGCACTAATTAGCGCACCAGTATGTTTTCTTTGGCTGTGGGAGAAACTGGAGCACTTGGAGGAAACTCATGCAAACACCAGGAAAACATACAAATTCCCCATATATAAGGCCTCATGTAGAGTTACACTTAAGTCTGACTTGTAAACGTAAAAAGTGCTTTTTCAAACTGTGCATGCTCAGTAGCCAAGAATATGTCTCAGTCTACTTTCAGACTGAGACGTATCTCCCCCTTGCGCTTCGAGAGGCAGGGGGAGTTAGTGGGAGAACCTAGTACAGTAAGTGTGTTTATATTCTTACGTACTATGCTAAGGGGGAAATAGCTGCAAATATACCTCTAGGAACCATATCTGTTGGGGTTGCTGCTCCCATGGTGCAAGATCACTGCTGATGATGACGACCATCAGCACAGACCTGCAGTAGTAAAAAATGAATGAAATAAACAAATAACATTAAAAAAATAGCTTCCAAAAAAACTGTTTAACCAACCCTAGTGCTGCCAGCCTAGGCTGGTAGTAGCAACATCTGGAGAAAAAAATGTGGGGTCTCCCTTGAATTTACTGATATCAGCTTTGCTAGCCAAGGCTAGTAACACTATATCAGGGAAACCCCGAGCCTGGGGTCCCACTGCCATAATGCCCAACTAACCACATCTGGTCAGCATGGGTCTGGAATCTCTAGGGAGATCGGGCCTGGAATAAAAATGCTCCCCGTCCCCAGGAATAACCAACCCCTGGTGTGGTGGTCGTGGGAGAATAATTGTTTAAAAAAAATGGGAAAAAAATACATTTTGTTCATGGTGCACTACAGGTCCCAGCATGCCCAGGCTGTCATTGTTTGGACATGCTGGGGCTGATAGTAGTGTAAGCGCCAGCATGACTGCAAGGGCATGCTAACACTTGGGGAATCACAAGTGCCAGCATGTGGAAGCACCCAGAGCCACAGGGAAAAATGTGAATAAAACACACAGATTTAACAAATATTTAAAAAAAAACAAAAAAAAAACACCCCTAAAAATCACTTATTCATCCATCCTTATTGCTTACCTAGATTGCTTACCACAATACATGGTGCTGTACTAGCTCGCTAAGAGCTCCCATTGCAAATGAGCCTTTAGCACTGTTATGGTATATAAATAACTAGAGGTTTTTCCATGGTCTAAACTCAAACCCTGAGTAATGAGCAGACATTGGCAATGTAGGATGCTTTTTAAGTGTATCTAATGAAATGTACACAGTGTATGTGCAGCTTGGAATTCTCCCTGAGATGGATCGATCATCTGTATGCCCTCGCTTAATACACCACCAATGTTTACTCCACTTTCCTTTGAACTACACTAGAATTTCATAAACAATTTCTATCTAAAATGACACAAGTTAAATAATAAGGGGCAAAATTGTATTTAAACTGTAAAGTATAAACAGGACATTTTACCTAATTAGTTCGCTGATATCATACATTTTATTACTCTGCTGCATAGCAAAGTTTATTATGCCTAGACCACAGTTAAACATGGAGCTGAAGGGCAAATTTCAATTTTACCCTGGCTTTCTATGAGAGCTTTGTTTAAATTTAACATGTAATTGAATAGGTTCATCCCCAAGATTATAATGAAGATTATATAGTTTGCAGTCAGAAGCAAAACTGTTGAGCTGATTTTGTGAGCTCAAATAGTAAACAATAATAAGATTCTTCAAAATTGCATAACTGGTCAAGGATCTGTGGTTCAATCATCCATCAATTGCTAAAACATCTATGCACACCATTCTCTGTCCCGCTCACCAAACATATCAATTGATGGGATAACCAGTATGCTAAATAGATTAAGTTTATCATAATCACTTCAGTTATTTCATATATATATATATATATATATATATATATATATATATATATATATATATATATATATATATTATTTGCTATGTAATAGTCTTGTGGGGGCAAGCATATATCATTAGCACAAAACAAACTTTTATATTTTTAATTGACACATTTTTCCGTTCATTGCATTGCTTTTTATAGTCTTTTGTTTAGTGTTACAATTTCAGCTACTGAAATTGTATTATCATGAACAGTAACTAAATAGTGAAAATAAACACAAAATATTAATAAGTAAATCACAAATGTAATACTGTTGTTTTGTACAAGAAAACATTTTGAAACATTTTTGTACTTATTTCTTTAAATACATTGCGTCATTCTTGTTTAGTTTTGTCTCTTTTGCCACAAAAACATCATTTAAGTACCTGGAAACAATTATCTTTAAGGCTTACAAATTAAAACCTTTCCTTGTATTGTCAGATAAGCTAAAGTCTGTTGGTTGCATTTCTTAGCGTTTGATTAATCCTACCGCCTGCTATTCACTTTTCTTGTCAGCTCTTAACAAAGGTTCTTGCTGGAATAGTTCAGGAAGCTTATTTACCTCAGAATGCCCTGCCACCTTTGATTAAATTCCATGTGGATTTATAACTATCGCCTCACAATGCTAGGTGACCTTTAAGGCACATCTGATAAAATCCAGAGGTCATAGATTGTTGAAGTTTTAAATTGTTGCTAACAATGATGTAACTTTAAATACACTTGAAGGTGTTTTTTTTTTCTTGTTCGCTGTTAAAAGTTTGCTAGAAATTAACATGAACTAAATTAATGGTTTAATTTTACAGGAGAAAGAAGAGGGTGTATGGCGCTCCACTGGGGAAACAAGCTTTTGTCTTTGTTGATGACCTAAACATGCCTGCCAAGGAGAAATATGGTGCCCAGCCTCCCATTGAACTGCTTAGGCAATGGATTGACCACGGCTACTGGTTTGACAGGTGCAATAAATATTAATTAGTGTGCTTGGCTACAGAGGAGTAATGATATACACTGTTTCTCTGAAGCGTTAAATTGTTGTATTAGTCTTTATAATTCCTCATCTGCTCAGACACAACAGGAAAACATTTTGAGTTAAAAGATTCTTTGCCATATAAAAATGGTGATTCACACATTGAGGTAAAATGCTGTTTAACAACTGTTTGTTATTACTGACTAAAAGCATTCTAGTTACTTTTATGTAATTTTATTTATTTGGCATAAGCTTAGAAATATTTTAGTTTGGATATCTGGCCACTGAATCAGAACATGAATTTTGTTTATGTTAAGTATTCATGTTGCAAAAAATACTCACTTGATTTGTCTGCACTAAGTAAATATATATATATATATATATATATATATATATATATATATAACATCTTTCCACATCAGCCTATTTAATATCAGTCATTTAAAAAAAAGATTTCCTTTGCTGGAAAGTGCTATGGTGAGGACCTTATTATTTTCGATTGAGAATACAACTAAAATACCAAACTTATTACTCCCTACTATACATACACATGCTTTCTTTTGTGCATAATGACTTGTTAAAAAGCAAATATGATTGAGTATTAGGCTTATTACCCACTGGCATTAAAAATAAATAAAGAGTAAATGAACTGTGACACTATTTATCAAGCGTGATTGTGTTTGGCATGCACTGTGGAACCAGTGCTTAAACTTGTGGTGGGGCGTTTGGTAAATGTAGTACACTCTAAGGATGTGCACTGGCCACTTTTGGAGTCTCGTGTTTTGTGTTTTGGATTCGGATTTGCTTGAGGTTTTGGGTTCGGATTTGTTTCGCAAAACACTTGACGAAAGGTTTTGGTTCGGATTTAAAGTTTTGGATTCGGATTATTTTTGAAAAAAACATAAAAAATGTTAAAAACAAGTTTTTTGGTTTATTTTCACTCCTACGCTATTATTAACCTCAATAACATTCAATAACAATCATTTCCACTAATTCCCAGTCTATTCTGAACACCTCACACCTCACAATATTGTTTTTAGTCCAAAACATTTCACCGAGGTAGCTTTCTGGACTGCATAGTGCAGTGGTCCCGCTACACAATTTGGTACCGGGGCCACAATACCTCCACCTTCAAATGGTCTGAATTCCACTGCACAGATGCCTGCTCCTACATCCTCTGCAGCATATACAGGGTGTAGTTCGAGCGTGTCAATACCTCTTGTTTTTGACGATGACAGGTCATTTTCATTAATTTATGATTTGACAGCAACAGTCAACGTTGTTTAATATCTGATATGCCTCTATCTGGACTGCATAGTGGAGTGGCCCCGGTACTCAATTTGGTACCGGGGCCACAATACCTGCTCCAACTTTCAAGTGTAGTGTTTATAATTTATAAAAACTACAGTAGTTATAGCATGTCAATAACTCTTGTTTTAGACGACCATGGTACAGAGCATTCATCATTGAGATCCCATCAAGTATGTAAAAAGACAGACAGGGTCGAAGTGTTATTTGTTGACTTTGTTAACCCAAAAATTGACGCTGTTGCAAATATTCGTGCAATGAAGAGTGACTTTTTCTATTACAGGCTCAAGCTTTCAAGTGTAGTGTTTCTAACTTATAAACACCACAGTAGTTCAAGCACGTCAATACCTCTTGTTTTAGATGACCATGGTACAGAGCATTCATCATTGAGATCCCATCAAGTATGTCAAAGACAGACAGGGTCGAAGTGTTATTTGTTGACTTTGTTAACCCCAAAATTGTCGCTGTTGCAAATATTCTATTAAAGGCTCAAGCTTTCAAGTGTAGTGTTTCTAACTTATAAACACTACAGTAGTTCAAGCACGTCAATACCTCTTGTTTTTGATTATGACAGGGCATTTTACTTTTGGTTTAATTTGTTGAATTTGTTTTAATTTTGTTTTACTTTGTGCTCATGGCAAACGACTGTTGAATGGTCACATAATGGCAATAAAAGAGTTGCAAGATGGAATTGTCCTTGGGCCCTCCCACCCACCCTTATGTTGTTGAAATAGGACATGCACACTTTAACAAACCAATCATTTCAGCGACAGGGCCTACCAAACAACTGTGGCTGAAATGATTGGTTTGTTTGGACCCCCAAAAAAAGAGCTGGCAAAGAAAAAAAAGAGTTGCAAGATGGAATTGTCCTTTGCCCCTCCCATCCACCCTTATGTTGTTGAAATAGGACATGCACACTTTAACAAACTAATCATTTCAGCGACAGGGCCTACCAAACAACTGTGCCTGAAATGATTGGTTTGTTTGGGCCCCCACAACAAAAAAGCTATTCATCTCTCACTGTACAAAATAAACAGGCTCTACTGAGGCAAGATGTCATCCTCATCCTCAACCTCTGATTCCTCTCTCCCTACAGTGTGTACTTCCTCCTCCTCACACATTATCAATTCGTCCCCGCTGGACTCCACAACCACAGGTCCCTCTGTAATATCTGGAGGGCAGTGCTGTACTTGATTGAGGAATTGATAATTCATTTTTATGAACATCATTTTTTCAATGTTCTGAGGAAGCAACCTCCTTCGCCGCTCACTGACCAGGTTCCCCACTGCACTAAAAACTCTTTCCGAGTACACACTGGAGGGGGGACAACTCAGGTAAAATAGAGCCAGTTTGTACAGGGGCTTCCAAACTGCCTTTTTTTCCTGCCAGTAACAATATGGACTGTCTGACATATCTATTTGGATGGTGTCAGCAAAATAATCCTCCACCATTTTTTCTATTGTGACAGCATCCAATGCAGCAACAGTAGACATGTCTGCAATGGTTGGCAGGTCCTTCAGTCCGGACCAGATGTTATCAGCATCCCCGCCAGCGGCTCTTTTAGGAAAACTGAGCTTTTTCCTCGCAGCCACAGATGTGGAAGAAAATGAGGGTGGAGCTGTTGGCATGTCACGGTCCTCTTCAGAGGACAATCTCCTGACCAGAAGGTCTTTACACCGCTGCAGACTTGTGTCCGCCGAAAACAGAGACAAAACATACGCTTTAAACAGAGGATCGAGAACGGTGGCCAGAATGTATTCCTCTGCCTTTAAAATAGTGACCACCCGCGGATCCTGGCAAAGCGTACGAAGGCCTTCATCCACAAGAGCTACATGATTGGTGGAATTGCAATGGTTTACCAGCTCCTCCCTCACTTTCTCCAGCTGCTTCTGCAACAGCCTGATCAGGGGAATCACCTGACTCAAGCTGGCAGTGTCGGAACTGACTTCTCGTGTGGCAAGTTCAAACGGCTGGAGAACCTTGCCCAACACGGAAATCAGTCTCCACTGCGCTTGACTCAGGCGCATCCCCACTCCTTTGCCTATGTCGTAGGTGGCGGTGTAGGCCTGAATGGCCTTTTGCTGCTCCTCCATCCTCTGCAGCATATAGAGGGTGGAGTTCCAGCGCGTCACAACCTCTTGTTTGAGGTGATGGCAGGGCAGGTTCATGCTTTTTTGATGTGCCTTGAGCCTGCGGTAGGCACTGGCAGAATGCCGAAAGTGTCCAGCAATTTTGCGGGCCACCGAAAGCATCTCCTGCACACCCATGTCACTCTTGAGGTAATGCTGCACCACCAAATTAACGGTGTGGGCAAAACATGGGACGTGCTGGAAATTGCCCATATGCAATGCCCGCACAATGTTACTGGCGTTGTCTGACACCACAAATCCCCAGGACAGTCTAAGTGGGGTAAGCCACTGTGAAATAATTTCCCTCATTTTCTCTAATAGGTTGTCAGCGTTGTGCCTCTTATTAAAGCCTGTAATACACAATGTGCCTGCCTTGGCACTAGCAGAGGTTGTGTAGATGCTGCTACTGATGCAGCTGCTGCTGTTGCTGCGGAAGGGGATGCATCTACCCAGTGGGCTGTCACAGTCATATAGTCCTTCATTTGCCCAGAACCACTTGTCCACATGTCCGTGGTTAAGTGGACAGTGGGTACAACTGCATTTTTAAGGGCACTGAGGACACTTGCTCGTACTTCTCTGTACATCTTTGGTATCGCCTGCCTAATGAAGTGGAATCTCGACGGGATTTGGTACCGGGGACACAATACCTCCATCAACCCTCTAAATCCCACTCCACTGATGGCGGACACCGGGCGCACATCTAACACCAACATAGCAGTTACAGCCGCAGTTATACGCTTTGCAATAGGGTGACTACTATCGTATTTTGTGGTCATGGCAAATGACTGTTGGACGGTCAATTGTTTTTTGAAAGACGTAGCGGTCTTACGACTTCCCCTCTGGGAAGATGACCGACTAACAGCAGCAACAGCAGCAGTGGCAGTAGTAGGCGTACCGCTGCAGGATTCCTCGGATGAATCCCGTATAGAAGAGGACTCAGTCTGGCTGCTGACATGGCCTGCAGTTCTAAATCTGATGGAGATCGTGGAGGAAGTTGACGAGGAGGGTGTTGGTGGTGTGTATCCAACAGGACCAAGGGATTTAGGTGTCCCTGTACTTATGACGGTCCTAGGCCCAGTTCCTGAACTAACCACTGAACTATGAAGATTATTCAGGTGACGTATAAGGGAGGATGTCCCTAGGTGGGCAAGATCCTTACCCCTGCTTATTTGAGCTTTACATAAGCTACATATGGCCATACATTGGTTGTCCGGATTTGGATAAAAATAACTCCAGACCGAAGAGGTGCATTTTTTGGTCTTCTGACCAGGCATGACGATGGGCTTTTTCATCCCATGGACATCAGCTGTTTCCCCCCCTGGTGCCTCATTTACAATAACCACATCACCATCCTCATCATCAAGTTCCTCCACAGCGCCAGCTACACCAATAGCCTCCTCCCGGTGTACAACATTGACACCTTGATTATCCAAATCTGGATCTACACTGTGGGTGATCCTTCCAACATATGCAGAGGGTGTGCTGCAAATGCTGGATGGAGTCACCTCTTCCCGTACAGTGATGGGAAGGCCAGGCTTCACAACCACCAACACCCTTGAACTCGCCTTGGGGATTTGTGATGTCATCTGTTTAGAAGGCAGAGTTCTTTGCTGTTTTGTTGTTGTTCCTGACAGCATAACTCTCTTAATTTTTTTGTAGGGGGGGAGGAGGAGGGCTTAGATCCTTGGGTGAAGCTGGACCACTAGTCATGAACATGGGCCAGGGCCTAAGCCGTTCCTTGCCACTACGTGTCGTAAATGGCATATTGCCAACTTTACGTTTCTCCTCAGATGATTTTAAGTTTCTCTTTTAGCTACTTTTTGAGAACTTGGGCTTTTTGGATTTTACATGCCCTGTACTAGGAGATTGGGCATCGGGCTTGCCAGACGACGTTGATGGCATTTTGTTTTCCATTACATGTAGCACAAGAGAGCGTACCCCTAACCCACACACACTCGGCAAAGCCTTTAAAAATTATATGTGGCACAGGAGAGTACCACTGGACTTATAATGCTGAATCAGTGAACTTTGTAATATAGCAGTACCACTGGACTTATACTGCTGAATCAGTGAACTTTGTAATATAGCAGTCCCACTGGACTTATACTGCAGAATTAGTGAACTTTGTAATATAGCAGTACCACTTGACTTATACTGCTGAATCAGTGAACTTTGTAATATAGCAGTACCACTTGACTTATACTGCTGAATCAGTGAACTTTGTAATAGCAGTACCACTGGACTTATACTGCTGAATCAGTGAACTTTGTAATAGCAGTACCACTGGACTTATACTGCTGAATCAGTGATCTTTGTAATAGCAGTACCACTGGACTTATACTGCTGAATCAGTGAACTTTGTAATATAGCAGTGCCACTGGACTTATACTGCAGAATCAGTGAACTTTGTAATATAGCAGTACCACTTGACTTATACTGCTGAATCAGTGAACTTTGTAATATAGCAGTCCCACTGGACTTATACTGCAGAATCAGTGAACTTTGTAATAGCAGTACCACTGGACTTATACTGCAGAATCAGTGAACTTTGTAATATATCAGTACCACTTGACTTATACTGCAGAATCAGTGAACTTTGTAATATAGCAGTACCACTGGACTTATACTGCTGAATCAGTAAACTTTGTAATATAGCAGTACCAATGGACTTATACTGCAGGATTGTTTTGGGATATTTTTTTATTTTTTTTATAATTACTTTTTTTGTAATTTTTTGGGTAATTTTTTATAATTTGGGAATAATGGGGAAATAACAATGCCCTTAGAAGGACAGAGCACAGGACACAGCACCACTGGACTGAACAGGACACAGCACAGGACCCAGCAGCACCACTGAACTCAGAAGGACAGAGCACAGGACACAGCACCACTGGACTGAACAGGACACAGCACAGCACAGAACTAAACAGCACAGCACAGCACGAGATATAGCAGGACAGAGGACCACCTAACACAACCTCCGTCTACCCTGATCAATGCCCGAGTGAAGATGGCGGCGACTAGCGGGGAATTTATAGGATCCGAGTATCGCGAGATCTGACAGCGGGATTATGACTCAGAGCCTCGGTTTCAGTTTTGCAATTGGCGGGAATACCCGGATCTGTCTCGGATCCGGCTCGGATCGGCAACGTTCGGGTGGGCTCGGATTTCAGATATCCGAGCCCGCTCATCTCTAGTACACTCCAATGACCCGCGTGTGTTCACTTCAACAAATGCGAAAAAATGGAGGATGTAGAATCCAAAAGGCATTGCTGTGTTGCTGCTGTTCCCAATCACAGGCATAAACAGCCGTGGGGTCACAGGCAGGGGTAGGCTGGTAAAGTTTAGCCCAGGGGGCAAGACCCGACTCAGCAGCCTATTTTAATGGAAAAAAATACAGCTGGCCCAGTGACCCAGGCCAAGGTAATCCACTATGGGACCAGCCTGGGGGGCAGATGCCTCCCTTCCCCCCAGCCCAGCCTGCCCCTGGTCATAGGAACCAATAGGTTCTATCTCCATTTATATGCTTTTACTTACATTACAATGTTTGTAAAAGCTTGATTTTTGTGGATAACTGGCCTTAGCACAATTAACAAAAGATAAACTACTTATTTAGACAATGACTGAAAGAAAATAAACACTTCAGGAACATTTCACTGGGATGCAAATAGAAATATACTTAGGTCTGTGTGTATTAGGATCAGGATAGCACCAACCTACACTAGAACATTATGAGGGCTACACCAACCTGCAGTCAATCAAGAAAGTGTTCACAAAAGTTAGCACAGTATTCTACAAATAAAGGAAAAAGTCTAAATGACATAAATATCATACATGAACCTGTCCAAATTATTCCCTACAATTTACAAATACTGCAACATAGCTGTAGGTCAATTGGCTAACTGATGTTGTTGCTTGAAGATTCATGAAGTGTGTGTGTTGAAATTTGTAATTAGTTGGACAGTATCAGTATCATGAGGCTTATAATATAATATGCAAGTGTAAATGACCACATGTTTAAATGTAGTAAAGCATTGCAGTATACCTTCTGCTTGTTACATATAATAAAATAAATCAATTAATTGTTTACACCTGAAGTATGAACAAAACAACTGCACATTAGTAGGACTCACGGCATTAATTAAGTGCTGATATTTACAGAATCCTTAATTAAAATGGTTTACACTGGTTCCTGAGAGACCCTTTACAGATAATTTGTTATTGGATATTTTTATAACACTTACTCATGCATTGAATAATGCATGCTCCGGTGTTACAGAAAAGATTTTCAGTTTATTTGAGCTTTTTCTGAAGAAAAAAGACAATTAATTAGTCCAAAATTACAGTCCCAAAGGCAGGTTTGTTTTGCTTCTTTGATTATTTTAAAATGTGTTTGCTGGTATTTCTTTGTTTAATCGATCATTTATTATAATTATTATTATTTCACATTTTTAGTAGTAAGAAGTCGGTAGTTTAATCCATTGATTTTATCTGGCACTGACAATGTTTAAATTCTGAAATATAAATACCCACTTTTTTTTATTAACAGCTAAAATGTTATTTTTGGGTTGAATTTTCATTTGACACGTAAAGCCTATTCCAAATCACATTATTTAAAAAAATTAAAAAAAAACATTAAAAGCGTTGTCTACCTCAAACTTTCTAAATAATTAAGTGGTAAATTTATATCCATGAAAGTAAACTTAAAATTTATATTTAGGAGATTTTTAGATGCATATCTTTTTCAGTCACCCGACAATGTTGCAAGATGCTTCGGTTGCCATCCTACAGAACGGCATGCTTGGACACATGCTTAAAAAAATTAGATTCACTGCCAAGATGGCCACTCCTTACATCTAGGAACATCCCAGCTCTGCTACTTGCCGTCATAAAATAGGAATGGGGCAAACATCCATAATGTTTAAGCATCAATTGCAAGTACAAATCAACATCATCATGTGAGAGTATAGATATTTGGGTTATACCACTTTTCAATTTTAAAATGTTGTAGGTTGGCAGCTAGTTATGCTTCTCATTCACTACTGTTCTACTCCCTCCAAAAACAGTGGTTTGCTTTGAAGCACACCCCTGTCATAATCATCCTTGATTCTTTAATCTCCTACAATCTAGTAAATTAATCCACTGAAACCCAGCACTTTGTCTTATCTGTGGTATAAATTTAGATTTTTGTTCACTTTCCACCTCCCATCTGGATGGCATTATTGTCTGTGTGGAACAGGAGGCTGTATTTGTGGCACAAACACCTTTTGGTGACAAGTGCACAAATTACATTTACTTAGGTAGCATGGCCTTACATCCGAGGGTTTTTAATTTACACCTGTGGTGTTAGAGAACGAGGAGGAAGACACAGTGCAGGAGAGAATCTGGCTTTTGTTCTACTTTATTTGGTAATTGGGTTCATCCCTGTTGTGTCAGACAATGAAGGAACAGAGATGGAGTTGAATTAGCCTCTTTGTATATCTTAAGATTGTCATGTACAAAATATATCTCATATTTACTCTGTAGTTCCATAAATAATGAGAGTGCCCCACAAATGTTGCACAAGAGCTAATACTCCTTGACTTGTGGATAATCGCTCTTGCTCTTGCCCTCTACATTGTCCTCTGTAGCAGTTCTCCTGTTCTCCATATATCAGTTTATTCCCACATCTCTTATGTTTCCTGCTTCCCTCATTCTCCAGACATGGGTATAGCACAGAATACAGATACCTAGTCACTCTTAATTTGCTCAGTTTCCCTGGCTTCACAGTATTACACAACAAGTGGACTCAATAATTTCAGGCTTTGGCACTAGTGGTCCCAACATGCCCCTTAATGCATTCAATGTATCTGCAGCTCCACATGGTTCTCACTAGTCTTCCACTTGGCACTATACCTATTGTAACGCTCAACACTACAGCTCTCTTGGCATCTCTAATGGTAATCCTTAAAACCTCTCCTCTGGCTTACTACCAGACAAACTCAAAGCTATCACAATGGGCTCTACTCTGAGCTATATTCAGACAGACTTTCCAGATCTTGGTTAGGGTATAACCATAAACTACTTGTATTTAAACCTCATACTTCACTGAATCTGTCACAAAACACACCAAACCATGGGATCGGGAAGGACCATTTTTAAATCCAACTCTCCCGCCACTTACTCCCTGTCTTCTCTCCTAGACAGTACTACCAATCCTCTCAACTATGGGGCGCAAACCACTAACACATTATTTGCGTAATGGCCTTAGAACTCTAATTAAATTGGTATTAGTTGCTGATAGCCAAAAATATATATATATATTTATTCTGTTCTGTTCAGCAGCCTGTAAAATAAAATTTTAGAAAATATCTCCAGAAAGAATAGGTGAAAAGCTACCTTTAGTTTACTGAGAAGTGACAGGCAGCCGGCAACTTCAGCTGCACCAAATCCACTTTCCCCCCTCACCTTGACATTGCAATCTGTTCAGCCTAATACCTCTTTATGTTTTTTCTTTTTTATTTAGGCTATATGCGATAAACACCAGGAGTACTTGCTTTAACAAACGTTCACTGTTTCACTGTCATTAGTATTCAATAAAATCAAAAAAGTTGCCCAGGGAAGGATGATTTAATGAAATATAAGTAGATATGATTAATCACTGGGTTCTGATTGAACGTTTTTTCCTTTTATTCGGAATCTGTTTGAAATACTCAAAAATGGTGTTTCCAAATCATTGAAATGTATAGAATCTGAAAACATGCAAACAGTTATGTCCCTAATCTCTCTAAAGGCTAATATTGCACAGAACAAGTGTAGTATTGTAGTGAAACCAATTCCTTAATGCATAATGACAACTTAATAATCATGGGTACAATTGCTGTAGGAGATGGTAATGGTATTGTGTGTGGAAATAGTTCAAAAAGAATACTTTTACACTAGCAAACTTTTAAAAAGAAGACTATCTATGTTATAGGACAGCTTACCACCATATTTTCACAGTGAACTATTACATAAACGCTAAACATAAAATAGCGCTCAGTGAAAACATTTGTGAGGATACTATTTCCTAAAATAGTGTGCAAGATTACCTATTTTCAAATTGTTTTGTGTTTGATTATACAAAGACATATTGTTCATATAATTTATTGTTTTGTTGTTATACCCTACTCCAAGAACTATTTACCAGGGACAGAATAGAATGTGTTTCAATATTGCTAAGCAGTAGTAGCAAACTTTAAACGTGAATCAAGTATGCAGAATATTGTCTAAATCATTTGTATACCTACAGACTTTTCCAGTTTTCTACCATTACGCTGTATTGTCTTTCCAATAACTCTTAATACAGTCGGTGCACTTATATATTGTAAAGAAAAAAACATATAGGCACAGCTCACGAGGGTCAAACACTTATTAAGGATATCAGTGTACTTTAAAAGTGGGAGTTAAGGCTAAGTACAAATGATAATACATATATATATCAAAGAAAATAGATAAAATAATAAAAATAAATAAGTATAAAGTAAAACAGATAAGTTAACCTTAAAATAGCACCATACTTTATATTGAGCGGTTTAGATAACATCTTAAAAGTTGTTAACATAAGAAGTAGTATAGTAAAGTAAGCTGTGGTCTTTCAGGCGTTAGTGAGAACAATGTGATATAATAAACACGAAATGAAATAGTTCTAGGATCACTAGGTTCTCATACCTACCTCATACCTTCTGTGCCCACAGGGACAACAAAACAATCCTCTATACAGGAATGGTAGTTAGGCCAATGTCCAAGACAAATATCCAGATGTACACTCACCGGATGGTGTTCACTTGATGAACTCTGTGTATTTTGTCTCTTCTCAGACTTCCTCAGGGTGCTTGGTCATCTATTAGGCACTATATATGCAGTCTCCCTCTTTACTCTTTAAGACCTTACGGAACTAAGTCTAATAATCTATAGTACAGGAACTCCAGGGACTTCAAGAGTAACATAGCTACGCTTTATCAAATTGTCCATTTTGGTACAAGGTCAATTACCATTGACAGTTACAATGCACTATTCCTGTGCTAATTTACTTCAGCATTTGGCACTTTTTTTCTTTTCTTTTCTTTTCAGTAATATAGTAAATTAGAAATAAATTGTGTTAATATAGTCAGTATACTCCAATATATACATGAGTACAAGAACTTCAAAATGCAAGCTTCAATTACAATTCATTTTACAC
This sequence comes from Mixophyes fleayi, assembly GCF_038048845.1. Taxonomy (NCBI): domain Eukaryota; kingdom Metazoa; phylum Chordata; class Amphibia; order Anura; family Limnodynastidae; genus Mixophyes; species Mixophyes fleayi. Next base: position 216,190,077 of record NC_134405.1, read on the forward strand.
AACATTTTAACATTTGTAATGACAGTAGATGTAATCATTAAAAAAATCAAAGACAGATTTCTAAGTACAAAGGCATTGTGCATATAAAAATGTGCAAATGAATAAGCAAACATGCTATAATAAAAGAAAATTGTCAATGACTGTTTTCACTGTAATTCTCTATTGCAGTGATGATCAATCTTGTACACTTCAAGGACTGCATATCCGACCCTCTAACATTGAAAACTGTCTCACTTTACCTGTAGTCTCAGTAATAAGTTAAAAGTTAATTTATTATTTATTTATTTTAATGTTGGAGAAACAAGTGTTTGAATCTGTAACAAACAGTTCTGACAATTCACCGTGAGTGTTGGGTGACCAGATTTTTGACCAACTTTCGAAAGTTAGATGTAAGTTAGGAACAGGCACAACAAAGTCGTGAAAATAGGTTTCCATTCATCAGCCTGTTGCTCTTGTTTGATGGTCAAAAATGTTTGTCCACGAGCATAAATAGAACAAAAAATAGAGAAATTTGTAGCTCTCTGCCTAAAAATTCCTTAACTTGTTTTAAATTAGTAAGTAGAAATCACACAGCTCTTTCCTGTGGAGGAAGATGATGGTACAAAATACACGTCTCTTCTTCGCTGACCTCAGATGTGGTGCTGACTGTAAGTTCCTGTGCTTGTTCAGTCACTGACTTACCATGATCTATGAATCTCATATGCCCTAAAAGTCTCACTGTTATCATGCAACAGTCACTATTTAAAATCACCCACCTTTTCTAATACGGTGTGGCTTCTCCACTACTGCGAACTCTGGGTTAAAAAAGTGCAGTCCTTATAAAGTTAGCCATAGGCTCAGTTAGCAAGTTTCTGCATGCTTTTTACTATAACATCATCTATGTATCCCTACATCAGGTAATGTTCTAATGACCTGCAGCTAGTAATGAGTTGCCAGCACCTGATGCTTGTTACCACAGGCTCAGGTCTATATATGCAGTTATTGCCAGTTTATTGAACTTGTCTCTGTGAATCAGCATTCTGAATCCTACATTTCCCTGGCTACTTTCCTGTGCTTAGAGAGCTTGCTTTCAGATGACTACCTATCTGGCTCTTGACCCCTGGCTCTCGGATGACCTCCTCTCTGGCTCTTAACCTCTGGATCTTGAATGAATATATCTCTGGCTCTGCATCATTGGCTGTTCTCTGAGCTTGATACTATTTGACTCCCCAAGCACATTGTGACGAAACGAAGTCCCTCGGTTCTCACATAGTATGGATTATAGCAAGTACTTTTTATTGCCCTTGCTTTTGTCCCCAGCTCAACAGATTACAACTGCAGTGTTTACTTACATGTGGATATGGGGACATTGTAGCTCATTGTAAATATGTATATTGTTTATTGTATATTGGTGATGTGGCAGTGAGGTTGTTATTCATTGTCCTTAAAGTGAAGCCAGGGGGGTTATGGGTAGGGATCAGGTTGCAAGATACTGGTGAGGGGGAAGGCTTATTAGTATCCATTGTTCTCACAAAACAACTCCAGACGTTTTGTCTACAATCTGGCAGGGGAGTTTCTGTGGAAGTACAGCTCATCTCCACTCCCCTTTCCAACTCCCCTAGTCCAGCACTCACCAATTTTTATCAAGGAGAGACCTAAGGGTTTGCCCAGGCAGGGGAAAACACTATGGAAATTTGACCCTAGATATAAGGAGCCACTCTAGGGTGGGAGGTGATGTTCATTCGGTGGATTTGATCCTGGAAGGTGCTTGTTTTAGAGTTGCCATTCTCTACTAGATACTGCATATGCAGCTGAGAAAGATCCTGCAATTCAGGACAGCCAGGTGACTGTAACTCCTTAAGCTCATGGGGATAAGAGACAGATGATGTGGTAAACCTGCCTGGCATTTATTTACTGTGTGTGCATAATAATAATCTAGTGATTGTTTCTATTACAATAAATGTACTGTTGTACTTTTCTAACTGCATTTGCCTGTGTGACTAATAAGAACCTTAGAAGGTACTGGGTAGGCTTCCCTGGCCTAGGAAGGCACCCGTGGGTGGACAGCCAGAGTGAAGTGGGTAAAATTGGGCCAGAAAACCTGGTATCTTCACAAAAATCAACTGTACTTAAAAGTACAGTACACCTTTTTCATTAATGATCCTGCCATTGGAATCACCCAGTCCAGTATCTGCCACAAAAATGCAAGTCCTGATGCTGTGGGACCTCCTTGCATTGTACAGAGGGGATTATGAAATGCGGAGGTGGGTATGCGATGCGAAAATTGGTTGCTCTGGACAAAGAACAAGATTATCTTCAGTCTTTGCTTTATGACCCGTCTAACTCATGCACCCCTAGCACTTATTTATTAAGAAATGGGCCTGCAAGTCAAGCTTGGTGTGGTATAAAGCAGGATGGAGCTAGGGGCTGCAGATGCAGACTCTGCGATACTTCTGTTGCACATCACTGCTTTATTGCAATGTTCTTCTTTTTCATCTATTAAATCCTCTAGATCTTATATTCTCCACAGACAGTTATAATAATATACAAATATTCAAACAGGAGTATTTGGTAATTAGTTTTTTATTTAACCAGCAGTTATTTTTTAGGACATTTTTCAGAGACACCAGGTATTAGTAGAGATGAGTGAAGTTTGAACAAGTTTGTTTTTAGAAACTTTTTTCTAGAGAGAGAGAGATCTCCTAATGCCTCCTGTTTTGTTTTTAATATTAGTTATGCACTCCATTGTCCCCATCATGTCCTGGAGAGATAATGTGAGTGAGAGAGCCTAAAATTCTAGGGATATCAGGGGCGCACGGAGGATTGTCGGGGGGGGGGGGGTTTCTCCCCGCCGACCCAAAAAAAAAACAACAAAAAAAAAAACAAGAGAGAGCTGCTGCGCATGCGCAGCTCCGTTTTGCCAGCGCTGTCCTATACAGCAGCCGCGGCGCTGTCTAAGAAGCGTCTGCGGCACAATACAGCACCGCCACGGATGCTTCTTTGACAGCGCCGTGGCTGCTGTATAGGACAGTGGCCACTTAGTTAACGCAGGGGGGGGTTTCTAGAGACTCAGAAACCCCCCCTGCATGCGCCACTGGATATCTATTAGTATTACTTAAAGTTGAAAATCTGCACGCAAATCTTAGTTAGCAAACATTTGCTTTGACTGTGTAACTTGCATGTATTTTTCTGATTGGTTTTAGTGATGCCAGTAGAACATACTCTCCCGGAATATCCAGGAGACTCCTGAATTTCGATGAGTTCTCCCAGACTTCCGAGAGAGCAGTGTTAAGGCATCTAGCCCACATTCCTTGTGAAGTGGGCAGGGCCGGATTAACCATAGGGCTAACTGGGCTACAGCCCAGGGGCCTATGGCATCCAGGGGGCCCTTGAAAGTGCTCAGCAGCAGTATTGATCGGTCGGGGGCGGGGGCGCCCCCGGCGCGATCAGTGCAGCTGAGCACTTTCCCTGCAGTCCTTCTCCGGCGCGCTGTAGTCTCCTTACTGAGGAGATCTCGTGAGTCTCACTCTCACAAGATCTCCTCAGTAAAGAGAGCACAGCACACCGGAGAAGGAGGTAAGTGCCGGGGTGGGGGGGGGGGGGGCGCGCGGGAAGCTCGGGCAGCTCGGGCAGCTCCGATCACGGGGCGGGGCGCAATCAGCTCCGATCACGGGGGGAGGGGGGGCCTCACGGGGGAATGGAGGCCCCCTTAGCCCAGGGGCCTCCATTCCCTTAATCTGGCCCTGGAAGTGGGTGGTAGTGGAGCCTAAATACTCGGTACCGGGATCTCCCCTCTGGCAAATCCTACAACTTGGCAAGAATTGGCAGAAGCAAAACAATGTTTCATGTGGTATGGTAGTGCTGATACTTCCCTGTGGAGAATAGTTAGGCACAGTATGAGGTGTGAAGTTATCACTGAAGTTGCACCACTGTTAGAGGAAGGAGGTCAGTTACACTGTAATCAATTACCAGGTAAGAGTAGCATGTTTTGTGTATTTATTGTTTCAAAAATGGAAATGCTGTAATAGAAAACAAAGCTTTGAAAACTGCATTTCAATTTATTTTTTCATGGAGCACAGATTTGAGGTAATTTGCAAAGGGAAAAATGAGTGCTCCACGGTGGAATTACAGCTTTGGAGTGCTGCAATTTGTTCGTGTGGCAAGATTTTCATTGGGGTTCATGGGTTTGTAGAACAAGATGGCTGTTAGCATAGAAGCAGCTTGTATAGGCAGAGTGTAGGAATTGGGCAGAGTGAAGGCATGCCAGTTGAAGTCCAGAATAGTTGCAGTGTTGTAGCTCATTTTTTGGAGCAGTGCAGAACCAAGATTTCCTTTTATGGAGCAATATTTTTGTAAACAGATAAAGGTCTGGCGAGTTCACATATACAAGAGCAATTTTTGCTGTGCACAGCTAATCCCACACGACCCTTCACATGCATATTGTATTTGCTAAGGCATTTTGATGTATTCTACGCTACACTATTCTAAGTAGGCCCCAACTCCAGATATGCCTGTTTCCAGATGTATCTTTTGCAGATGTTCATCCCCTGGTGCAAAGACATCTGTAGATGAAGATGGTCATCAGCATCCATCTTTGCATTGTCATAGCCTGGTAGAGGCTTTTGTCGAACTCCATGCTATTCGGCCCCAGCGGTAACCAGCCCAAGATATGAATGCTGGTGTTTGGTTCCAATTGGGGAGGGGAGGATACTATGCTGGGGTTTTGTTTATTTTCTGGGGTTTTTTATACACATTTAAAATGCTAGTCACCATCATCAAGTTGATGTTTAGTATGCAACCCCATCAAAATATGCTTAAAGCATGTCTTGATGCGCTTTAAATGTATCTTCATGCAGTGACCTCTCACAGTAAGGGCACAAATTTGTGGTCTGCATTTTCATGTATGTTAAGTCTACAATTTGCTCTCAACACTAAATTGTGCTGCTTTAAGTAAAAATAATAAATAATTTAAAAACGGGCACCATAGCCTTCTCCCACAATCCTCAACTAGTCTGAGGTTTCACAGCCATAGAGAAAACCAGCCCAGGCTTGTCAACAAATTGTAGATTGTATCTATGGGGAGACAGAACAATACAGTGTCCCAGAGGCTACCAGCCCCACTGAAAAGCACTGTGGCTCCCTAGTTAACATTATTTGCCCTCCCCACCTGAATTGGCAACCTGATACCCTGGCCATTATACCAAAAAAATAATAACACACACACACACACACAAAATTTTAAAATAACCTTTAATTGAATATAGTCTCTCTCGGTCTGTGTGTGTGTAAGTTAGGGGATTTCGATTGTAAGCTCCAATGGGGCACGGACTGATGTGAATGAGTCCTCTGTAAAGCGCTGCGGAATTAGTGGCGCTATATAAATAAATAAATAAATAGATGATGATGATGATGAATATAAGACACCCTGAAACTCTAGTACACCACTTTATTAAACACATAAAAAAAATGTTTCTTTCTTGATTCTATGTGGTCCAAATGAAGAAAAAAATCCAGTAAAATGAAAAATTCTCACTAAAAGATGACCCACCCGCATGCCACCGCTTTATTTGTTTCCTGACTCATAATGAAGGGAACAAATTAAGCATTTTTAGCTGTACAGAATGGTCAGACTCCTTATTGAAACATGACCACTACTTTCAATTGCACATTGGTCAAATGGAAGCAATATTGTATCCCACATTGTTACACTAAATGAAGTCTGTAATAATTTATTATAGTAACTAACATGCATGAAAACCAGGCTTAAATTAACAGCACTATAGTCATGAGAAAAACAGTTTGCTAATTTAGTGTATCTTATAAGCAAAAGAGATCTCATTTAGGGAAAATTCGCCATCTTCCCTTACATTTTAAATTATCTTTTTCAGAATTAGGTCCAAAGAGCATTATTCTGTGCCTCTGATTATTGGGATTTAGCTATTTTGTATTCACAGGCTGTACTGCTACTCTTATGAATGCAGTTAGGCAAATTAATCTGAGCCACAGATTTTCCTAACTAGAATTATTCACACAATCACTTGGGATGAATTCTTTCTTAAAAGTATTATGTCACGGTGTAGCAGAAAGCCTGAATATAATTAATGTACAGGTATTTTTTATTGTTTTGTGGCTTACCAGAACTTTTAAATACTGTTTCCTCTTTTCATAGAATGTTATGTGTGAGATAAATAAATATGGTACATTTTGTAATCTTTTACATTTTTGTAATATGTTTACCGGTATTTCTTCCTGTCCAAAAAGCTAAAGATGCTATTTTATAACCTATAAATATCTTCCAAAGCACATATTAGCTTATGAATATGTAACAGATGTACGAGTACACGCTGGGACAAAAACATTATGGCCAAGTAACCATCAATACTAATGAGCACCCGACTAAAACACTTTTTTTCCATCTGCTCAGTGAGAGCACACCTGTGACAAACTGCAGTGCACTGATTCTAACATGACAAACCAAGGATCTGCAAAACCTCCCCATCCAGATACCTGCCCTGGTAATACGTTCTGACATTAGCTATCTCGCCAGTGTAATGCGCTCAGATCAGCAATCCTACAGAATAATGCTCACATTTTACAATCCAGAAGAAATGCAGCTGAATACTGCAAGCTCACTTATGACTAAAATGGATATTGAGCCATTTACAATTAACTGTTACACATGATCTTTTTTCATAATAACAATGCAGCCGGACACTGATTAGATACTTCAAGTAATGTATAAGCTTTGTTTCTGAAAGAACAGACACCATTAACTATGTTTCTCTCTTTCCTTGAAGCATATGTGATAAAAGAGAGAAAACTGAAGAGGCAAAAGAGATCCCTGCTAGTATTGCTAAAACGCGCATAAAATCATATTTTATAGCATTGGTTGCATGGCCAATAGCAACTCACAGTAGAAATTCTTCTAACAATGCTGTGATGTCTGGAGAATTCAAAATTTGCAATGCTCAATACCAAAATAAACAGGATCAGTATGACTCTGCATGTTGGGGAGAGAGCAGGGGCTGGGGGGCATCTGCCCCCCTGGCAGGTCTCATAGTGGTCTGCTTTGGGCTGGGTCATTGGGCCACCTGCATTTTTTTTCCTTTAAAATGTTCCTAATAGGAGCTTAATGGAGCTTAATGACACGATTAAGCTCCGCCCCCTCCATTCACTGCCATGAATTTTGGCAAATTTCGGGAGTTTTGCCTACTCTTCCGGGAGTCCGTGAGGACTCCCCAAAATTCGGGAGCCTCCCGGGAATTCCAGGAGAGTAGGCAGGTATGTAATAGGCTGCTGAGTCAAGTCTTGCATCCCCAGCTAAAATTTGCCAGCCCTCCCGTGGGAGAGAGCCCCCAAAGTATTAGGGTATCTAATGTAATGTTATAGGGAGGAACAGTTATGGCCAAAAAAATTAGCATCCTTGCAGTTTTTCTCTACCAATGCACTATTCCTTCCAGAAAATTATTGAATTGTAAAAATAATATTTTGGTGTTTGCGTGGGTTTCCTCCGGGTGCTCCGGTTTCCTCCCACACTCCAAAAAAACATACTAGTAGGTTAATTGGCTGCTATCAAAATTGACCCTAGTCTCTCTCTCTCTGTCTGTGTGTGTGTGTGTTAGGGAATTTAGATTGTAAGCTCCAATTGGGCAGGGACTGATGTGAGTAAGTTCTCTGTACAGCGCTGCGGAATCAGTGGCGCCTTATAAATAAATGGTGATGATGATGATAATGGTATTCACATATGTATATCTTTGGTTTGCACAGAGAATCCACACAGAATTATTAGGGGGTCCAGACAAAAGTATCGGCACCTTTTAAAAGTATTTAGAAATAATTAGATTTCAAGCAGGTGACTTTCCTTTACTTTGAAACTGAACTCACCTGTGGTAGCAGGTATCTGCAATATAAAAATCATTAAACAAGCTTGAATAGAGAAAAGGACAAATTCTCCTGTTTTGCATTGTGTACAATGAGAAAGGAAAGCAAGCCAAATAATTTTCCGAGGAAGTCAGGCAGAAGATTGAAGCCAATTATAGACAATCTCAAGGCTACAAATCACTCTCTGGAAACCTTGATGTGCTCATTTCCACCATATTAATGTTATGGGAAGTTTAAGGCCCATGGCACTGTAACCAAATTCACGGAAAAGAGAAAGCTTTCCTGAAAATTTTAACACAGGATAGTTTGAATAGTGGAATGCAAAACAGATTTAAGATGACCTTCAGACACTTGGTGCAACAGTTTCAACTTACCTGAAAAGCCAAACTTCTTCTGGGAGAATGTCCTGTAGACGATGAGACCGAATTAGAACTTTTTGGCAAGCCACATCATCCCTATGTTTACAGAAAGCAAGTTATTTTGACCATAGGCTGTGGTATCAAATCTTCAGTCTAGGGCGCCAATAATTTTGTCAATGCCATTTATTTTTATTTTATGATGTAAAAGGATACACAGTATTACATTCTGAATAAAAGCAAAGGTGCTATATATATGTATATGCATGTTTATGTATGTGTATATATATATATGTGTATATGTATGTGTGTGTATATATATATATATATATATATATATATATATATACATACAAGTTAACCCGTGCATGATACTCATGCATTCTAGTCAAATCAAGCTGCTTAAGGTGTTAAAAAGGTTCTTGTCATGCATTTGGGCCTAGCCCAGGCCTCCTCAGGGGAAGAGCGTTACTTCCCGACGCAAGCGCCCTTTTTTAACGTGGTTTTGTCCACATGTCACCACCTCATCATTTTTCTCCATCACCTCATCCTTCATCCTCATCGCCACATCCTTCATCAAGCTACTTAAGGTGTTAAAAACTCCCCACTGTCACCCCCGGCAACCACCAACCACTCCCAACTGTCACTTCTCCTTCAAGAAATATATAGGTCAGTGTATAACTCTGCCCAGCAGGTGGCACTGCAGCTTGGTTTTTTTTTCCCACACACGCCACTAGGCATTTATATAGTAGATATATGAAATACAGAGAAAAAATTGAGAATTGTTAAGGCCCAAATAAGTTGAAATTATTGGGTAAAAATACAACGCTGCCAATATTTTTATATAAAACTGTGTCTCTATTTCTGTAAATATTATGATGTTAATGCTTGTTCTAAAATAAACAATACCCTATCATAGTGGGAGCACAATGAACTATTATGTCCACTGGTGGCTACTATAAATGTCATCTTGGTCTGTCCTGTGCTTATAGATAGGGGTTATACGGAAGTTCTGCCATTTGCTATGAGGCCTGCTACCAATAATAGCAATGAAAGGATGGTCTGAGCTCCCATACTCCCTAAATTGGATTAAATTGTGCTGCACTCAGTGTATTATAGCACTGTCTATGTGTCAGTGTGTTAGTGACCACTTCAGATCAGTGCTAACAATGCAACAGTAGCAGAACAAGCTGCTTGACATGCCAATTATATCTCACTGTTAGTTGGATCTCATCCTAGGGCTAAAACCAGACAGGTGAAGTGCTGTAAGGTTTAAATTAGCATGCCGTGCTATGGCTAAAAGTACTTCCTAAATGCATGGATAATACAGTCCAGCAAAAAGGGAAATATACTTAAACTTTGTGATGTGGTGAAAAAGAACATATTTATTATGCTGTTATTAGTTTGAGTGTTAAGACATAGTCTGTGTATACCCTACAGAGCATGGCACATAACATAGCAAAAAAATATATTTTGCACAGTATGGCAAAAAAATACTAAATACCCCGCAAAGGCCTATTACCATGACCACAGTTCAATGGAGGGCCCTATTCTAGTGATCACAGTAAAATGTAGAGCCAATATTCTGTTGACCACAGTTTAATGTGAAGCATTAAGCTAGTGCCCACAATGCAAAAATATGGATGAATAGACTTCTATAAGTAACAGCACACATTCACATACAGTACTTCAGTGGGCTGCTTTCTCTGAAGTATCCTGGCCACACTGCTGAGGTAAACTCATCCCTACTCATCTCTCATTGGCTGAACGTGCCTGATCTCAGATTCAGCCAGGCTCAGCAGAGTTTAGAGAAATCTGGAACACAATATACTGGTAAGAGGCCAAATGTCCGGTTCCTAAGATAACTAAAATATAAACAGGTCCTTGTAAATCAGACACACAGTGACACAAGAAAAACACTGTCTGGGCAAAAAACACACAGGTACCTCAAGAACGATGACTGAGCTGTGTGCATTTGTGAGGTCCCTATCGGAGATGTGCCTCATAGGGCGACTAACTCCTAATACCTCCGAATTTACCACGATCCGCGTGGATGACTGGATCCTACCTCGGTCCCTGATTGGGTTTTCTCCGGACGCCCGCAAGAAACACCTAAGAGGGAAAACACAGTTAAACCGAGTCTACCAAGTACGGGCTGTCCGAGACTACGGCAAAGAACAAGGACACGGTCAGTCCAAGCTCACTTGCCGCCTCCTCACTTTGTTCTGGCCAAGACGCGGGGGACTACAGGCACTGAAGGCCAAGACTAGTCCGAGGACTAATCCCGCCTCAAGTACCTCGCACACCTGCCGGTGAGGGCCTAACCGAAAGGAGGAATCGAGCGTGATACTCACCGGGACACTCCCACTTCCGGTCCGGTTCTCCTGCACCTTCCCGACTCCTGCGGATGACAAGAACACACAGCCTTCCCTCTACGCTCTCAGTGAGACTAAAATGGCACCCACAAAACTGGCCTGACTACAACAGCGACCCGACCCTAACAACGTTCTAATGGTCGGCAACGCAACTAAATCAAACCACTATGACTAACTAGGTGTGGTGCACTGACGGAACTGCTCACTTACACACTACGGGGAACACCAGCCGGTGTTCACGGACTAAACCGGAGGGCGGTTCCTAACCCCCTCACCCAGGTCGTACCAAGAAGCTGCCTTCTTGCTATGGAGTCACACACAGGCCCTAAGGACCGGTTCTTTAAGCCCGGCTGAGGCTCAGTAGAACAGCACACTAACCCGCGGGCCGACTGCCGCACGGAACAGCCGATCGAACTGAACCGCCCGACTGCCTGTACTCGGGTATCTCACACGTGTCCCTACGTCCGGAACCACAGGTCCACCTGCACGGAACCGGCCTTGAGGACCCTTGATCAGAACCACGGCCGCCCCTGGAACTGCCTCAAGGTGTGCTGCACTGCCACCGACTCACTCAGCCACCCCCTCTGGGTACCAGTGTGACCCCGGGGACCTAAGGGACAGGGAAACTACGTGTGTTCTCCCCTGACTATGTGTATGCTGGTAACTACACTTGTCCCCACAACACGGGTTAGCACAGGAAACACAGGGAACAAGAGCCTACCTTTAATGGGGGCCTGACGTCTTGCCCCTGGACACAGTTATGTAGCACACCCCAAAATACCGTAATGTAAACTATACTCGCCGCACAGACAGAATAAATACAGTATACAGTACTTTGCACGCTACTTACCAGAGCACACCGCTATTAGCCAACCAGCAGGTTGCTACAGCACCACAGGAGCCTCCGCTCTACTGTACCTCCTAACTACGTGTGCTCACCTCACACAGGACTGCGCCTACACTCACGAGGCTCTCATGCCTCTACCACACACCACCAGGGCCTTATGCCCTACACACCATGGGTCTCTGCCCAGCTACACACAGAGCCTTCTGCTCTGTTTCATGGGCCTCAGCCCCCTCTCTAACTCAGGGCTTTGAGCCCACTCACTAGGGCCTTATGCCCTACTACCTAGGGGTCCTAGCCCCTGCCTGAGGCCTGTGACCTCCCTAACTGACTGAGGGCCTTGTGCCCTTAATAGCCTACGGGCTACCAGCCCCTAACCAGGCCCTCTGGCCTTCCTATGGCCTCTAGGCCACTAACTACCTAAGGGCCTTGTGCCCTTGTACCTGGGGCTCCCACGCCCCCTGTCTAACTAATAGGGGCTTGTCCCCTTCTCATCAATACTATGGCCTACTGGCCCACTAACTTTATCAGGGCCTAGTGCCCAGGTCCCTGGGCCTTGTGCCCCTAATTTACCGTGCCACGGGCCTTGCGCCCGACCGTGCCCACGGGCCTAGTCCCCGAATTTAATTAGTGTGCTGCGGGCGTGGGCCCGGGAGAGGAGTTGCCTAGCAAGGGCCTTACCTGGTGCTGTCTTCGGGGAGCTTCTCCTGGACTCCTTCCCCGTCTGCCGCTGCTTCCACGCTCTGCCGCTGGCTTCTTGTCTTGATCACGCCGGTCTTCAGGCAGCAGAGGCGCTCTTAGCCCTAACAAGGGCTCTCTGCCGCCACTGCTGGTCTCTGCTGTCTTCTCTTCTTGTCTTGATCCCGCAGCTCTCCACGACACGTCCTCTTCCTGCTCTCTCCGCCGACGAACTGAACAAAATGGCGGCGCGCGCGCCGACTTAAATAGTCGGCGCCGCGCTAACGTCATCACGTAGCGTCGACGCGACGCCATGTGACGACATGGCGGGTCCGGATTGGTCCGCCGCCATTTCTCCTTTTGAAATGGCCGGGAGGTGAGCTCTGATTGGCTCACCGTCCCGGCTGAACTGAGGGAACTGCCGCCCGAGGGATAACGACGGCCCCGGCCAGGTAAGTCCTCCACATTTCCCTCGTTTTTAATGTCGGCAGTCCCTGCCGACAAAACCCTGGTCCACACGCAATTCGGGTCAGTATAACGTTCTCCAGGCTGGCCCAGGTTCGGTCGCTGCGATCTTCTAGGTTGAAGCGGCGGTGTCGGAAGGTCCATGTTCACTGGAGTAGCATCCGGAGTAACAACGCCTTCGGTGGTCGTTGGTGCCCACCAATCCACCCCCGTCGGGGCGGGTATGAGATCTGGCTCACTTCTCTCCTGGACGTCGGAAGGCAAATCCAGAAAACCACAGGGACGTAACATATTCCGATGCAGCACCCGCGGTCTTCCAGTCCCTTCCGCAGGAACCACCTCATACAAAGGAAGGTCAGGAGCCATGCGCCGTTGCACTACATGTGGCAACACTTCCCACCGATCGCTGAGTTTATTTCCCGGCCTCTTAACTCTTATCAGTACTCGCTGACCCACTACGAAGGGGGAAGCCGTGCTGTTGGTTGGTCCGTGATGGACCTTGGACCATAGCTGCCCCCTAACCACGTCCCCGGCAATCTTCAGCTTCCTCCTCTGCTCGGTCACCCAGCCGCTGGGAGTCCAACTGTCCGCTTCTTCGGGGACGGACAACTCCAAATCCCGCCACTCCCTTCCAGGCCGCCCAAACAAAAGGAAGTATGGGGTATAACCGGTGGTACTATGTACCCGGTTATTGTATACCCACACCAAGTCCTGCACGAACTCCGGCCAGCGGTTCTTTTGCCCAGCCTCCAGAGCCCTGAGCATCTGCAGCAAGGTCCGATTGAACCTTTCACAGGCGCCATTACCTTGAGGGTGATAAGGAGTGGTCCGGGACTTCTGTACCCCATAAGTGTCACACAGACCTTCCATGAGGCGTCCCTGAAAACAGGCTCCCTGATCCGAGTGAATCCGCTCCGGGCACCCATATTTCCGAATGAAGTGCTCCACAATGGCGCGCGTAGCTACCTCCGCAGTCTGGTTTCGTGTGGGCACGACGACGGTGAACTTAGTAAAGTGGTCGGTCATGACCAACGCGTAGCTATGACCACTACTTGACTCCCCAACCAGGACGTAATCAATCATAAGCAGCTCCAAGGGTCGCCCCGTCTGGATGGTCTGCACGGGCGCATGCTGCTCCCCAGCCTTACTTACCCCACATCGTGGACAGGCTCGGCAGACCTCTTCCGCCAATGCCTTGGCGCCAGGTACGCAGTACTGCCTGCGTAGCCATTGATGGGTCTTGGCCGCCCCGAGATGAGCGCCTTTTTCATGAGCTTCCAGGACCAAGTCCCGTGCCATGGACTCAGGCACCACCACCTGCCATACAGGACGGAGCTCTTGCTCCAGGTAGGCTCGGCGAACTAGCACCCCTTCCCTCACTGCCAGTTGATCCCATCTGTGCAATAGCCTTCGTCCGGCTATAGACAGTCGACGCCGTTCTTCACTAGAGGGCCAATGTCCCTGTTGCTTCCATCGGCGGACACACCGCAATGGAGCATCCTGAGCCTGCCGTTCGGCCCAATCTACAATCTAGCTTGGCCGTGCCCAAGTAGGCCAAGGGATTGTGGTCGGTCACTATGTCGAACTCAGCGCCGGTCAAGTATTCCGTGAACTTTTCGGTTACTGCCCAAACCACTGCTAGCAACTCCAGCTTAAAGGAACTATAGTTATCGGGGTTTCTTTCTGAATCCCGCAGACTCCGGCTTCCGTAGGCAATGACCCGTTCTTTGCCATCTTGGACTTGTGCTAGCACGGCCCCCAGGCCCTTGAGACTCCCATCGGTATACAGAACGAAGGGTTTTTCGAAGTCAGCGTACGCCAACACCGGAGCCGTCGTCAGGTCTCCTTTGAGTGTCGTGAACGCCTTTTCCTGAGCGTCTCCCTAAGCTATGGCTTGATTCTTAGCCGTAGTGGCAACTCCCCTTAACAATTCGTTCAGCGGGCCAGCCACCTTCGCAAAGTCTTTGATGAATCTCCGATAGTAGCCCACTAACCCCAGAAATGCTCTCAGTTCCGTCACCGTTCGAGGGATCTTCCAGTCCAACACCGCAGAAACCTTATCCGGAGTGGGGCTCACCCCCTCCCGGGACACAATATGTCCCAGGTATTCCAACCGAGATTTCAGAAGATGAAACTTCCGCGGCTTCAACTTCAGGCTGAATTTTTCCAAGCGCTGTAGGACGACGTCGAGTCGATCCAGATGTTCCTTGACCGTGGGAGCGAAGATGATGATATCATCCAAATAGATCAGCAGAGCGTCGAAATTCAGGTTTCCCAGACATCTCTCCATTAACCGTTGGAAGGTGGCGGGAGCATTAGTGAGACCAAAAGGCATCCTACAGAACTCAAACAGACCCATTGGCGTGATGAAGGCCGTCTTCTGCCGGTCCTCTGCAGCCACTGGTACTTGCCAGTATCCGCTGGCAAGATCCAGAGTGGAGAAATATCTCGCCTTCCCTAGCGCAGCTAGCGATTCCTCAATCCTGGGCAAAGGATAGGCGTTGCGGACAGTACAGCTATTCAACCGCCGATAGTCCACACAGAACCTGATGGCGCCATCTTTCTTCCGTACTAAGACGATAGGCGCTGCCCACGGGCTCTTACTTTCGGTAATCACGTGGCTATCCAACATCTGCCTAATCATCAGCTTGACCTCTTGGTACAACTTGGGCGGGATCGGCCGATATCTCTCCCTAATGGGCAGACTGTCTCCGGTACGGATATTATGTTCCAGTTCCTCCGTGTACCCAAAATCCTCTTCACTTCGGGAGAAAACTTTCTGTCTGGCCCACAATATCTGCTGTAACCGGGTAACATCCCGGGGCTCGATCCCTTCCAAGGAAACATCCATTTGTTCCAAAATGGTGTTGCCGTTCCATTCGCGGGACAGGCTATCGTCACATTCCACCTGGACCGCCAAGCCCCCTTGTTGTTCTGACGCGGGTTTGAGAAGTATCTGCCGGTCATCTCCAATCTGTTCTGCTTCCACGGCGATAACTTGAGCGACAGTCGTACCAGGACCCATCGTCTGAGTATGGTCCTGCACATTACATAACCGCACGGGTACCCTTCCTCGATGTACCCTGGCCAACGCACGGGCAACAAGCGGTCCTTCCGCCATTCGTTCCGGACTGACCGGTTCCACCAGCACCACTCTTCCCTCTAATCTCCGGTTTGTCCTCACCTCCATATATTGCAGCACCTCCTGACCAGGGGGTACTTCCACCGTCTGTCGATAGTTGGTCCGAAGGTAGCCAAGGAGCTCCAGTCCCGACTCAAGCGGTTCCTCATCACACCGTCGTACCATCCTCTGGAAAACCCGCTGCACGGGCCGGGGTACGTCCAACTCTCTCCAGTATCGAGGCCCTTTGGCGTGGAATAAGGCCTGATCCAAATTCTGTAGAGCGTTCATCCCCAGGATCACCGGGCTATGACGAAGCTCTTCTCCACCAACCACCAGAATGCCCTTCTTTCCCAAGGTCTGTCCGCATACTTCAATTTCCAACCAAACTACTCCCACGACAGGGATGGGCAAATTGTTGGCGGCGGTCAGCTTAATCCACGTTTCGGCTCGGCTCTTCTGCAGGTGAGCGTAGTTCTCCAGGAAGCACCGCTCCGACATAGTGGTCACCTGAGACCCCGTGTCCAGCAGGCACTGCTGTGGTTTACCCCCTAACGTGGCTACTACTGTAGGGCACTCCCCCACCAAATCAGCCGAGTTGGTGAAGTTGGGGTTTGCCCCCATATCCCTCGCGGGTGGCCCCTTCACCGCGAGGGACTCTAGTTTAACGGTGCCTGGTTTGGAGGTTCGGGACAGTTACGGGCATAATGTCCCACGCGTTGGCATCTCCAGCAGCGAACGGCCGGTCTTGGGCCTTGCTGGGACCTGGGGGCGCTTCTTCGTTCCTCAATAGATCCCCCTTCACCTCGGCGATCCCTCGGCCGACGGACTTCCTGCCGCAATTGGGCGACTTCCTCCTTCATGGCTAAGAGAGCTTCCTTTAGATCTTTCACACAACTCTCCAACGGGTGGGCCTCTGCTTCGGACGGACTACTGGTGAGAAGGACCTGCTGTGGCGCTACCGCATAAGGCCCGTAGTGATCATCTCTATCCCGGGACACAGCCTCTGCTTGTATTTCCTGGAACGCCAGGCCAGGTTGATCCCGCACCTTGTCCAGTAGAATGTGCCGGAGCGGCACGTTCCAGAGCCCCATGGCAAATTGGTCTCGCAGCAGCACATCCGAGTCTCCCATGGCGGCCGACCCCCGTGGGTCTCTCTTCCAGAGTTCTCCCGCCAATTCTAGGAGAGCGTTGCCAAACTGGGTCAGACTCTCGTCCTCCCTCTGCACACGCCCGAAGAACCTCTTCCTCAGAACTGCCATAGAGGAGGTGTCACCGTACAATTCTTCCAAGATTTTGAAGATGGCGTCCAAGGTGTCCCTATTTGGTTTGGGTCGAAGAAGAACCGTCTTCCTGGCATCCCCTTCCAGGGCGTTCAGAGCCAGCTCCACCTTCATGGCACCGGTGATATGATACAACCGGACAGTGCCATGCAGCCGTTCCTGCCAGTCAGCGAAAGCAAGATTCTTTCCATCGAACTTCGGCAGGTGGGACAACGCGGCACCCACAGCCATCACGTTAGGCTGGCTGCGCTCGGCGCGAGGCGTGGTTTGTTGTGAATCCGTCATCACGAACGCGGATCCTGCCGACTACGCCAAAATGTGAGGTCCCTATCGGAGATGTGCCTCACAGGGCGACTAACTCCTAATACCTCCGAATTTCCCACGATCCGCGTGGATGACTGGATCCTACCTCGGTCCCTGATTGGGTTTTCTCCGGACGCCCGCAAGTAACACCTAAGAGGGAAAACACAGTTAAACCGAGTCTACCAAGTACGGGCTGTCCGAGACTACGGCAAAGAACAAGGACACGGTCAGTCCAAGCTCACTTGCCGCCTCCTCACTTTGTTCTGGCCAAAACGCGGGGGACTACAGGCACTGAAGGCCAAGACTAGTCCGAGGACTAATCCCGCCTCAAGTACCTCGCACACCTGCCGGTGAGGGCCTAACCGAAAGGAGGAATCGAGCGTGATACTCACCGGGACACTCCCACTTCCGGTCCGGTTCTCCTGCACCTTCCCGACTCCTGCGGATGACAAGAACACACAGCCTTCCCTCTACGCTCTCAGTGAGACTAAAATGGCACCCACAAAACTGGCCTGACTACAACAGCGACCCGACCCTAACAACGTTCTAATGGTCGGCAACGCAACTGAATCAAACCACTATGACTAACTAGGTGTGGTGCACTGACGGAACTGCTCACTTACACACTACGGGGAACACCAGCCGGTGTTCACGGACTAAACCGGAGGGCGGTTCCTAACCCCCTCACCCAGGTCGTACCAAGAAGCTGCCTTCTTGCTATGGAGTCACACACAGGCCCTAAGGACCGGTTCTTTAAGCCCGGCTGAGGCTCAGTAGAACAGCACACTAACCCGCGGGCCGACTGCCGCACGGAACAGCCGATCGAACTGAACCGCCCGACTGCCTGTACTCGGGTATCTCACACGTGTCCCTACGTCCGGAACCACAGGTCCACCTGCACGGAACCGGCCTTGAGGACCCTTGATCAGAACCACGGCCGCCCCTGGAACTGCCTCAAGGTGTGCTGCACTGCCACCGACTCACTCAGCCACCCCCTCTGGGTACCAGTGTGACCCCGGGGACCTAAGGGACAGGGAAACTACGTGTGTTCTCCCCTGACTATGTGTATGCTGGTAACTACACTTGTCCCCACAACACGGGTTAGCACAGGAAACACAGGGAACAAGAGCCTACCTTTAATGGGGGCCTGATGTCTTGCCCCTGGACACAGTTATGTAGCACACCCCAAAATACCGTAATGTAAACTATACTCGCCGCACAGACAGAATAAATACAGTATACAGTACTTTGCACGCTACTTACCAGAGCACACCGCTGTTAGCCAACCAGCAGGTTGCTACAGCACCACAGGAGCCTCCACTCTACTGTACCTCCTAACTATGTGTGCTCACCTCACACAGGACCGCGCCTACACTCACGAGGCTCTCATGCCTCTACCACACACCACCAGGGCCTTATGCCCTACACACCATGGGTCTCTGCCCAGCTACACACAGAGCCTTCTGCTCTGTTTCATGGGCCTCAGCCCCCTCTCTAACTCAGAGCTCTGAGCCCACTCACTAGGGCCTTATGCCCTACTACCTAGGGGTCCTAGCCCCTGCCTGAGGCCTGTGACCTCCCTAACTGACTGAGGGCCTTGTGCCCTTAATAGCCTACGGGCTACCAGCCCCTAACCAGGCCCTCTGGCCTTCCTATGGCCTCTAGGCCACTAACTACCTAAGGGCCTTGTGCCCTTGTACCTGGGGCTCCCACGCCCCCTGTCTAACTAATAGGGGCTTGTCCCCTTCTCATCAATACTATGGCCTACTGGCCCACTAACTTTATCAGGGCCTAGTGCCCAGGTCCCTGGGCCTTGTGCCCCTAATTTACCGTGCCACGCGCCTTGCGCCCGACCGTGCCCACGGGCCTAGTGCCCGAATTTAATTAGTGTGCTGCGGGCGTGGGCCCGGGAGAGGAGTTGCCTAGCAAGGGCCTTACCTGGTGCTGTCTTCGGGGAGCTTCTCCTGGACTCCTTCCCCGTCTGCCGCTGCTTCCACGCTCTGCCGCCGGCTTCTTGTCTTGATCACGCTGGTCTTCAGGCAGCAGAGGCGCTCTTAGCCCTAACAAGGGCTCTCTGCCGCCACTGCTGGTCTCTGCTGTCTTCTCTTCTTGTCTTGATCCCGCAGCTCTCCGCGACACGTCCTCTTCCTGCTCTCTCCGCCGACGAACTGAACAAAATGGCGGCGCGCGCGCCGACTTAAATAGTCGGCGCCGCGCTAACGTCATCACGTAGCGTCGACGCGACGCCACGTGACGACATGGCGGGTCCGGATTGGTCCGCCGCCATTTCTCCTTTTGAAATGGCCGGGAGGTGAGCCCTGATTGGCTGAGGGAACCGCCGCCCGAGGGATGACGACGGCCCCGGCCAGGTAAGTCCTCCACACATTCATGAACACTGTGTAGGGAATACAGAAAATACAGTAGCTGAAAAATTAAAACTACAGTTATTCTCTTTTTCTCGCCAGCTTTAAGGACTGCTGACATATGGTCATCACTGGTATAATCAAGGTGTGGTAGAAAGTGTGGTGAGCACTGCTGCCTCAACTTATTTGAGAGGTGCTGCTCTAATAGCATAATTATCCTGTAGAGGTGGGTAATGGGGGGCATTGGTATAAACAATGTGTTCCAATTTAACATAAACTATGTTAAAATGGAAAAGCAAGAACAGAAACAGATATGAGGATTTCTGCATGTAAGCGCATATGTGGGCTGGTGTGAAATATAGGGCAGTGCTGAATTTTAGTCCAAGACCAGCCCTGATGGGTAAGCAATACCTTTATGTAAGGCTGCCACATTAATAAGACACTTAAATGGCTTTGCTTAATGTGCTGAAAAATCCCAGTACTTTTTGGTAATGAGTTTAGTGTTTTATTTTTAAGTGGGGTCCAAAGCCCATTCATTTTTTTCCATTGTAATTGAGTTCTTTTTTTTGTGTTACTAAGTTTTCCATTATGACTTATTTTCGTTCCCCTCTAAGTTGCACTGAGTAGTGTAAAGAAGCAATGTTTGAATTTGCTGGATCACACTAAATCACACTTGCCAACTTTTTGAAGTGCCCCTCTGGAAGTTCCCAGAGGGTGTATGGGTGGAGGGGTCCGGACTTGGCCCCAGTGACATAATGACGCTTATATGGCATTTTGTAAAATGGCGTAATTCCCTGAGAATCATGTCATGGCAGCTCTAATCCTGCCTACTTTGCTAGGAAGATGTCCTACTCTCCCAGGAGTCCAGGAGGCCAACATGGAATTCGGGACTTTCCCAGACATTCCGGGAGAGTTGGCAAATATGCACCAAAAGGCCCCTATGGTTTCCTGTGTTTTACATGTTGGCTCAGTAAAATATTTTATGTATTATATAAATATTATATTTCTTACTAAATAGGTTATGAATATCTTTCCCTGTGTTACGTACTTGTCCATATCATGAGACAGTCCACACCCACTTGTCTTCCAATCATGCACTGTTGATCAATTACACAGTGCAACGCATGTGGATACATGAAGATGACATCATTAGGCCTTTATTTAAGCAATTCAGCCCTTTGACCAGTATCTGAGCAACAGATTTTCTATCTTGCATATCTGAACTCCTCTACTTTCTATTAAGTTACTGTGTACTGATCCTTCTTGATTGTCTGTCTATATTTGTTTGTTTGTAAACCTAATTGTGCCCGGATATCAGCCTGAATCCAGCACTCTTATGACTGTCTGATGTCACCTAAGAAGACTAGTATGAGAGCTGCAACCTGTGGGTTCTCAACAGCAAAGTCCACCACTCTCTTGTGGGGGTCTCAGGTGAAGACTGGAGTTCCCATTAGATTTCAGGCCAAAAGGTTTAGCCAGTGTCAAATGCTAGTGACATATCTATATCTGGCCTCCTTGTGACAGTTTCTTCAAGCCATGCATACACTTTAGGAAGGACAGAGTGGGAAAATTGGAGGAGGGGCCACAAATGTATGTGGAAAAAAAAGAAAAATTCTGCTTTAATACAAAGTATTGAAGAAAAAACTGAGGTCCTTTGGCTGTCCATAGAAATGAGGGAGAAGGCTATTCTTCATACTAGGGTGATCTATAGTAGAACACCAAGTCAGGTAGAGGAACTGGACAGTAACTTATTGCAGGACATCAATAAAATAGCATTATTAGGAGAGGTAATAATCATAGGAGACTTTAATCTATTTGATGTGAACTGGGATGGGTCTTTTGCTAGTTTCTCTAGATGTTGGGACATTCTGATTTCCTTGAAGGGAGCCTCCCTCAAGCAAATGGTGAGGGAACTCACTCGCAAAGACGCAATATTAGACTTAATACTTACAAATGGTGACAGAACATCTTATGTAAATGTGGGAGAGAACCTAGGATCCAGTGACTATCAAGCATTGTGGTTTAAGATAAAGATAGAGACTGACTCATACCACACAAAAACAAAGGTGTTAGATTTTAGGAAAGTTGACTTTGTAGAGATGGGAAAATGCATAAGTGACTCTTTGGCAGAGTGGAAGAACTTGAAAGGAGTGCAGGAGAAGTGGGAAAATATCAAAATGGAATAGGGATAGGAAAAGCACAAGGAGAAGGAAGCCAGTGTGGTTTGCAAAATAAGTAGCAAGTATATTGAATGCAACAAAGATGACCATTAGGAAATATAAGTAGACTCACAATAATGAAGACAAAGAGGTGTATCTTGTTAGAAGAAGGCTAAGAAGGAAATCAAATGTGCAAAGGCATAAACTCAAGAGAAAATGGGATAGTCAGTAGGTAAAGGGGGCAAAACTTCTTTTAGGTATATAAGTGAAAGGAGAAAAACAAAAAGAGGAATAATAACACTAAATGCAGAGAGTGAGAATCTTGTTAAGGGAGATAAGTTAATTGCAGATCATCTTAATTATTTTTGCTCAGTGCTAACTACAGAAAGAGAGTGGAAGGGGCCACAGTTAAGTTGCAAGTATATTCATAAAAATAAGGTAGATACAAGTACATTTACAGAGGAGAAGGTCTTAATAAAACTCTCAAAACTGAAAGAGAATAAATCAATGGGGCCAGACTGTGGTAGTCATATCAGTTATTAACAAACCGCCAAAAACACTTACCCAGATATGGTCATCCCACAGCTGTCATTCCCCGACAGATTGCTCATCTAGACTTCTTGAAAAAGAGACCTCCAATAATCGCAACCAATCAACATCCCAGCAACACAGATGGACATCACTTTCAAGGACGACACTCTAATTCCTGCTGTTAAGAGGGCAATGCAAGGAGGCGCCAGCTGTATAATGTAGAAACCTTCATAAAAAACATTGCACTGCTGGAGAATCGTTGCATTACCCCATTAACAGCAGGAATAAGAGTGTCGCCCTTGAAGGTGGGCGGGATCTGTGGTGCCGGGATGTTGATTGGTCGCTATTATTCGAGGTCACTTTTTCAAACAGTTGGGATCACCAGTCTGTCGGGGTATGACAGCTTCCTGGTGAACATGTCAGAGTAAGTGTTGTTTGCGTTTTGTACCACACCCGGGGCCAGATGGGATACATCAAAGGATACTTAAAGACATTCAAGGGCTGCTGGTAACACCATTAGCAGAATTGTTCAATCAGTCACTAAGTACAAGAGTATTTCCAGAGGACTGAAAAAGAGCAATGTAGACCCACTGCACAAAAGTGGAACAAGGAAAAGGTAAGCAACTGCCAACAAGTGAGTCTTACATCAGTAATAGGGATAATGATGGAAACACCCTTAAAATAAAGAGTTGAAGAATATCTGAAATCCAGTAATTTATAGGCTCCCAAACAGCATAGATTTATTGGGATGAGAACATGTCAAACAAATCTTATTGACTTTTTTTGCCTTGGTGACTAAAGTAATAGATCAAGAAGGGACAGTAGATGTAGCTTATCTAGATTTTTGTAAGGCTATTCCATGTGACCTAAAGGCAGTTAAGCAATGTAACAAAGCAATGACAAAGGCAATCAGATGCGTATGGAGAGGAATCAGTAGCAGAAATGAAGAAGTGATAATGCCACTGCATAGGTCATTAGTAAGGCCACATCTAGGACACTGTGTTCAATTCTGGATGCCATATATCCAGAAAGATATAAATACATTAGAGACTGTACAAAGAAGGGCAACTAAAATGGTGCATGGCCTACAGCACAGAGCTTACCCGGAAACACTGAAAGAACTTAGTATGTATAGTTTGGAGCAGAGAAGGGAATGTGGGGACATGATGGAAACTTTTACATATTTCAAGGGTTTTAAGGTACAGGAGGGAAATATTCTTCAAAGGAAGAGAAGTATTAGAACACAAGGACATGCACTGACACTGGAAGTAAGTAGGTTCAGAGGAATTTACACCCTGAACTCCAAAAATTCAACTACTCTATCTAGTGGAATGCAGGAGATATGGCCCAAAACCAGGGGCAGACTGGGTTGGGGGGCAGGGGGGCATCTGCCCACTGGGCCGGTCCCATAGTAGACTACCTTGGGCTGGGTCACTGGGCCACCGACATTTTTTTCTCCTTTAAAATAGGCTGCGTCGAGTATTGCCCCTTGGGCTAAACTTTGCCAGCCCACCCCCTGCCCAAAACAATTGCCTTGGTTAACAGCCTGCAATGCTCATGTCACACTTTTAATCAAGAAGTTTCATTCCAAATCTCTTCTCTTGGCCATCTGTTAAGTGGGTGTACTGTCACTTATCTGGCCATGTAACGGAGAGTCACCCATTTACCCAGCATCTGTGCAAGTTGTTCCAAAGTAAAGTGTTTTATCCACAGACTTCATAGCACATAATGTTAAGTTCCCTTTATGAAGCTGCACAATGTGGTCATACAGGACAAATGTTATTGTCTATTGCATGGTTTAGTTCATCTTATGCAAAATTTTGATTTTGTGTTAGTGGAGAAGATATTTAAGATTTAAGGAGTTAAAACTGATAATTTCGCCCCATACCACAAAGCAACATGATGTTTCCATGTCCCATGAGATGGTGGCGATTGGTTCTCAGCACATATTTTGAAGTAAACTTCTCTAGCACCGGGTGCGATATATATTGTAAACTATGTTTAGAGCAGCAGATCTATAAATGTAAACATCAAAATAATACAATATGACACAGTCTCAGTATTCACTTTCCTCTCTAGAATTATTTAAGACATTATTTAACAGGGTGGTGCAAAATTGTTGGTAGGCAGAAGAAAATGTCGAAGGCATGTGCATTCCCAAACTGGTCAAGCAAAGTGTTTGCCCAGGAGCACCGAAAAGCAGAAATAAGACATTTACCAAAGTATGCACAAAGCATCTAAGTATGAACATATATGCTAACATAAATGGCCTGCACAGCCTAATGTGTTTCGGGTACTACTCTTATATGTTATTTATGTTTTATAGATATGAAAATTTCCAACTAGTTGCTATGAGAATATGTAAAAATCTAAAGCACAACATTTACCAGAAATGTATAAACCAACTTTTCACTCCAAGTTGTGCTATTTGCAATGTTAAATTAGGATTACGACTGAGAGAAAAACAATATATGTAACTGTGAATTACAGTATAGATTGTGTAACTTGGATTTTCAGCAGAGAAGTACTCTTTGCTTATTATGTTCTGGATTAGCAGAGAAGGTGCTTGATGTATGTTCATGGTTGTGGATTCCTGAGATAAGGAGGTGAGAGAGAAAATATTGTAGATGTGATAAGGCACTGTTGGCTGTGTAAAGGAAAAAATCCCAGCAGAGCTTGGCTCACGTAAAGGTGATTAGTGCTAGTGTATAACCTAGTTTTATTTTATTCGTATGACTTTATGTGTGGCTGTTAACCTATTGTTCCTATTGTCAAATCATGACACTCAAGATGTAGTTATTAATCTATAAAAGTTTAATTTCAGTTTGATGTCGGGTAATACTATTCAAAAATAATAATATTTACATAAAAAAAATATATATATATATATATATATATATATATATATTTTTTTTTTTTATTTGAAACACAGGCAATCTCAGTGTTTGTCAACCTGACATACTTCAAGGGCTGCTTGTGCGACCTTCCAACCCTTATTACCCTCAATTTCAAGATTTAAAAAACTGCACCAAAATGACCTAAGCACTCACATCATTCATTCCAAATGCCAACCAGGCCTCCACATATGTCTCTCAGACTTCCTTACATGCCCCCTACATGTCCCTCAGACTTCCCATCCTATACATACTACTCAGGCATCTCCACATGCCACACACATACTACTCAGACATCCCCACATGCCACCCAGGGCTCCGCATATGCAACCCAGGCCTTCTCAAATGTTACTCAAACTTCCACACTATCTAGCTAACCCATCAAACTTTAGTCAACTTACTTACTTTTAGTCTGGAGTCTACAGAGGAAGGGGGGGGAGCATATGGTGCAGAATACACTGCACTTCCTCCTCCTTCTCCTATTAGATGTGTTGTGTGACCTCCCTGGAGTGTCATGGGACTTAGAAGACACTCTGACTTATTCTCTGCTTTTAAGTGAGAGATTAAGGGGTATATTTACTAAACTGCGGGTTTGAAAGAGTGGAGACATTGCCTATATATTGCCAACCAGTCAGATTCTAACTGTCATTTTGCAGAATATGCTAAATAAATGATAACTAGAATCTGATTGGTTGCTATAAGCAACATCTCCACTCTTTCAAACGCGCAGTTTAGTAAATCTAGCCCTAAGACTGAACAGCAGGCTTGGTGTTATTCTCTGCTTTATAAAAAAAAAGTAGATAATAAGTAAGAGTGGAGCACAGAGCTGGGGGCCACAGAAGAAGTCTTGTTGGGCCACGTATTGAATTACCAAGACTGGCCCATCAGTAGAAAGTAGAGGTCCTAGGTAGATGAAAAAGTTGAGTGAATTGCATTGTGTAAAGGTATCCAGGTAGCTTAACCCACAGGGGTTGTTTGCTCCACATGGCATTATATGTTTGAAGGTCCACTACATCAGAGTGCAGGTTAAGAATAAGAAGAGCCCAAAATAAGTATAGAATTCACAGAAGGACATTTATTTTTACTGTATGGATATAGTCAATCCACAAGATGAGGTATCTAGATCAGTTGTGAAGGTTCTTTTTGAGCTTTGTTATCAGGGATAGGTTTGCTAAGTACAACTGATTGAATTGAGACATAGGAAAGAGCTTAGTTTTGCCATTTAAAGTCAAAGGTAATCTCTAAAACTTTTGAAAGCCGTGCAGATAGGGGGATATTCAATTCCTCAGATGTACTATGGTCTATTTTAAAAACAGTCTTGTCTCATAAAATAGTAGGTTTACTAGCGAGAAAGAGAATGTCATTGGCAAATAGGGATATTGTAGGCCTGATTCATTAAGGAATGTAAATGCCGATACGTGACATATTTTGAATTCAATTGCACTGTATATGCCCAGAAACGGACTATACGCCACTGAACACAAAAACATTAATTTCATCTTTGAACACAAAGGACTCTTCTTACAGTCTACAATTTTGGGGAGGGGAAGGGGTGTATGCACATAATCAATCTACAGTAAGGGCATGCCAAGCTTAATTCAAGTTCTGGGCATCTCTGTGTTTGTCATATCCTTCGCACCAGCTACCGCAGAGCTGGATTTAGACATCATGGGCCCCTAGGCAAGATATTGGTTTGCCCCCCCCCCCTCCCTCCCTGAAACAATCCATAGCACTATATTGTTTTTAGCATAGCATATACTCCTATAGTTATGTAGAAGGGTAAACTATGTGCCGCCGCACATCACGCTGATCCTTCTGCATCACCATGTGGCCCCTCATTACTGTCCCTCTCATCACACTGTGCCCTCCTTTATCATTACACTGCATCACCATGTGGCCCCATGTGGCCCCTCATTACAGTCCCTCTCATCACACTGTGCCCTCCTTTATCATTACACTGAATCACCATGTGACCCCATGTGGACCTCATTACGGTCCCTCTCATCACACTGTGCCCTCCTTTATCATTACACTGCATCACCATGTGGCCCCATGTGGCCCCTCATTACGGTCCCTCTCATCACACTGTGCCCTCCTTTATCATTACACTGCATCACCATGTGGCCCCATGTGGCCCCTCATTACGGTCCCTCTCATCACACTTTGCCCTCCTTTATCATTACACTGCATCACACTGTGGCCCCTCATTACTGTCCCTCTCATCACACTGTGCTCTCCTTTATCATTACACTGCATCACACTGTGGCCCCTCATTACGGTCCCTCTCATCACACTGTGCTCTCCTTTATCATTACACTGCATCACACTGTGGCCCCTCATTACGGTCCCTCTCATCACACTGTGCCCTCCTTCATCATTACACTGCATCACACTGCGACCCCTCATTACTGTCCCTCTCATCACACTGTGACCTCCTTTATCATTACATTGCATCACACTGTGGTCCCGGCAGTTAAAGAATAATGTCCATGGACCCCATATTTTGTTAAAGAATCTAGCAGAATTTTGACTTATGCTGGTCAAATACTCCATACGATGAATATTAAGCTCAGTGGTCGAAGTGGAAGTTTAGAAGTGAATGGAATTTTATTATTTTACAATGAAGGCAGTATGAGAAGTGGCGGTATGGTATACTACCATATACACCCCACTTCCACCACAGCTTACCTTTCAGTTCACACAAATTGTACTTTATCTTTAGCTAAACTTGGGTATTAATCATAATTAACATGTCAAGAAAGTGCAGTTCAGGGTTAGCAAGCCCAGTAATAAAAAAACAGCAGTCACATTTAAAAAATAAACCTATTTCCCTCCCACAAACAGCCCCTCATACACACACATAATATAAATACACTGGCCCCTCACACACACATAATATACATACACTGGCCCCTCACACACACACACACATATTATATTAATATAAAGGGTGCCTCTTTTCATTTTGAGGTAACAGAGGTGTCAGGATTAAGGCAGCGGGTCATGTGAGGGAATAGATAATGAGGCGGGTCATGGGGAATATCAAAGAAAAGCTGGTGAGTGTTGTAAGGGTATTGTTGGCTGAGGAGGGGCCGTGTGGGGAACAGACTTCTAACTCACATACCCCCCCTCTGTCCAGCACCTTCACACATGCCCCCTCTCTGTCCAGCACCTTTAGCCACACATGCCCCCATATGCCCTGCAGCTTCCATCACACATGCCCCCCTGTGCCCTGCAGCTTCCATCACATATGCCCCCTATGCCCTGCAGCTTCCATCACTCATGCCTCCCCTGTGCCCTGCAGCTTCCATCACACATTTCCCCCCCTGTGCCCTGCAGCTTCCATCACAAATGCCCCCCTGCAGCTTCCATCACAAATGCCCCCCTGCGCTTCCATCAAACATGTCCCCCCTGCAGCTTCCATCAAACATGTCCCCCCTGCAGCTTCCATCAAACATGTCCCCCCTGCAGCTTCCATCAAACATGTTCCCCCTGCAGCTTCCATCAAACATGTCCCCCCTGCAGCTTCCATCAAACATGTCCCCCCCTGTAGCTTCCATCAAACATGTCCCCCCTGCAACTTCCATCAAACATGTCCCCCCTGCAGCTTCCATCAAACATGTCCCCCCTATGCCAAGTACCCTTCTTCTTACCTTTTTCCACATGAATGATGCCAGGAACAGAAAAAATGGAGCTCCTGCACCGACTACCTTTGAACTCCAGCAGCCCCGCCTACACTGCCTACCATGTGACCGCTGCGATCAAATGACCCCATACCGAGTGCAAGGTACCTAACCTGAAGGGGATTTAGCCTCTACCCCTAACTTTAACACCAGCCAAATTATTTTTTTTCCTCTCTCTTGTCCCCCCATCTGGGCCCCCTGAGAGCCGCTAGGCCCTAGGCAGGTGCCTAGGTTGCCTAGCGGTAAATCCGGTCCTGAGCTACAGGTCAGGTGTAAGTGCCGCGTGATAGTGATGATAGTCGCATATGCATGCTAGAACATCAATCAATTGCAATCAAGAGAGATATGGGGCTGGCATAATTGGATGGATCGTTACCTGGTTTAACTAACCGGGTAGTAGCAGTTCTTCATAAGTTTTGTCCATCATACAGTATAGCAAAGGACTTTGTTATTTTTAGTGAAGGCATCTGTGTCCAGACTATTGTTGCCTCCAATGAAAAACATAACTCTGCTATGATAGAGGATTCTTATGAAAAAAGTTTACATGACAATTGATAATCAATTCATGTCTGGCAACATTCTCCATACACGAGGATGGTATGTCCAAACAACACAAACAATACAAACAGCCCTGTTCCAATGAAAATGTACTAGCTATAGTATTGCAAATTTCTAAATATGCAAAGTCCCAACATAAGCTGGTACCCTCACAACAAATAGCCTTATTACGTTATTAAACTTCTCAGACATTTTAAATTGTGCTTGTTTGGATAAAATCACACATACATATTATAGCAATGCCTGAAAGTTGCTGTTAAAGAGGACTAAAGTATTTTCTGCTGCTTAATCAATATATGTAAGCTATAAAAGCAATAGAATTGTGCTTTCACTATGCTGACTTAATGATATTGTGATGGTACAGGCGGAATACAGATTTCCTGTAATAAAATGATTTCGATAGAGAACATCCTGCTTCAAATATTCCTTCTGTACTTAAGAATGCACATATATTTTGTATTTCACTATTTTCTGTAACTGTTCAGGCTTGCATGACCCCCTGCTGTGTGAGCGAAACATAAAAACTACAACAGGCTCGGTATATGAAATGCTATATCATTCAAATTCATTTTTTGTTCCATTTTCTGCTATTGTTAGAAGATTCAGCTCACTCCAAGATGATACTAGAAGGAGGTTATTTGCAGGGGAAAAACAAAAACCGTCTTTGTTGTGTATTTCTATTTGCTTTTCCAGGAAATGTCCGTCACCGCAATTTACTTCTGCTAGCACATTTGAAAGAAATATTGTATTTAATTTAGCATATAACCTATTCTCCGGTTGCAGTCTGTCATCTCTATCTGACAGCATAGGAGATCTAATCCCCTGCTCATCTTTTCAAGACCTGAAAGCTTGGCCTTCTATAAAATATTATGACTAATGAAGTATTTAACAATAAGTCTTCATCTTATTTATTTGGGATGGAAATAGTTGAACACTTACCTCTAATTTAATTATTTTATTCATTAATATTTTGCAGGAAAGACACAAGCATGATTGAAATCAAGGACACATCTATTGTACTAGCTATGGCTCCCCCTGCTGGTGGAAGATATGCAGTTACACCTCGCCTTCTTCGGCATTTTAATGTTTTCTCGCTAGATCCTTTTAATGATGAAACTATGAAGAGCATATTTCAACCAGTCCTTGACTGGCATTTCAGATGTGGCTTTGATACATCACTGAAACGATACTCCAGAGTAAGAGTGTATTGTTTGTTTTTATCTTCCTTTTTTTGTAATGCAACAAGTTGGCCAACAATATTCTATAACCACGTCACATTTTAAATGTAAAAAGAAAATAATAATGGGCACAAATTGCACCATTCCAGATGCTTGGTGTTCGTGTTGACCAACCTTATCACATGGAGGCCAGCTGGTACTGCTGGTTTATTGGCCAAAGTCCTGATTGACATTGTTCCCAGTCAGATGTTGATGAGAATTGCTGGACATTTTGGGTTGATACAAACATTAATTAGGCCTAAGACAACAAAATAATTAAGAAGTTTTGGCAACTTTTTTTCTTGTACTTTTTGGTATAAGAGGGTTGTTATAATATTCATTGTGTAAGTTTAATATTTGTCTACTTTTTTATATTTTAAAATGTTAGAAGATATTTTGCAAAGAAAAATAACTTTAACAATACTAAAGTATATAATACAGTCATGGCCAAAAGTTTTGAGAATGACACAAGTATTGGTTTTCACAAAATTTGCTGCTTCAGTGTTGTTAGACCTTTTTGTCAGTTGTTGCTATGGTGTACTGAAGTAAAATTACAAATATTTCATAAGTGTCAAAGGTTTTTATTGACAATTACATTAAGTTTATGCAAAGAGGCAATATTTGCAGTGTTGACCCTTCTTCTTGAAGACCTCTGCAATTCACCATGGCATGCTGTCAATCAATTTGTGGGCCACATACTGACTGATGGCCACCCATTGTTGCCTAATCAATGCTTGGAGTTTGTCAGAATTTGTGGGTTTTTGTTTGTCCACCCTCCTCTTTAGGATTGACCACAAATTCTCAATGGGATTAAGGTCTGGGGAGTTTCCTGGCCATGGATCTAAAATGTCGATCTTTTGATCCCCAATCCACTTAGTTATCACTTTTGCCTTATGGCAAGGTGCTCCATCATGTTGAAAAAGGCATCATTCATCACCAAACTGTTCTTGGATGGTTGGGAGAAGTTGCTCTTGGAGGATGTTTTGGGACCATTCTTTATTCATGGCTGTGCTCTTAGGCAAAATTGTGAGCGAGCCCACTCCCTTGGCTGAGAAGCAATCCCACACATGAATAGTCTCAGGATGCTTAACTGTTGACATGACACAGGACTGATGGCAGTGCTCACCTTTCCTTCTCTGGACAAGCGTTTTTCCAGATGCCCCAAACAATCTGAAAAGGGATTCATCAGAGAAAATGACTTTACCCCAGTCCTCAGCAGTCCAATCCCTGTACCTTTTGCAGGATCTCAGTCTGTTCCTGATGTTTTTCCTGGAGATAAGTAGCTTCTTTGCTGGCCTTCTTGACACCAGACCATCCTCCAAGTCTTAGCCTCATTGTGCCTGCAGATGCAGTCACACCTGCCTGAAATGCAGTGGAAATGTTGTATTTGGGATAAAGTTCATTTCCATGACAAAGAGGATCTTTGAAATTATTGCAATTCATCTGATCAGTCTTCATGACATTTTAGAGATAATGCAAATTGTCATCATAAAAACTGATTCAGCAGACTTTGTGAAAAATAATATTTGTGTCATTCTCAAAACGTTTGGCCATAACTGTATTATCTATAATATTTGGAATAGTTGGCAGCTATGTAATGTACAAAGCATGTGCTTGTTCCCAAATGCTGAACTATCTGAAAATGTGCTTGTGCAAGTTTAATATATGAATCAATCAAGGCTTCTGTATATTATTCAGTGTTCTTTATTTAATGTGCATATACAAGCACGCAATGCTTTAAACTGTTCTGTTTACACAAGTTTCCTTCAGATGCACCTTATTCATAAATAAATGTTTAGTTTTATTTTTCTATTGAAGACTAAAATTCACATATATATTGAGGTATTATGCCCAAATAACCTTCATTTTCTGCATAACCAATGTTATAGTAGTAGAAGCTGCCATTTTTTGGTTCATCTGTCTAAATAGGGTGAAAAGTCATCAACAGATGACAATGGAGCAATGTCACTCAGTGGACAAAGTGTTTTAATAATGACACCTCTGCTATTGCCAAGCAATTTCTTTAAACCAAAAATCTCTCATGCACCAGAGTATTCTTGTTTACATCAAAAACAAATCCATAAATTAGTAATTTGAAGTAATGTCCTTTAAACGTATTATGCATTTAACACAAAATGCCCATTAGGATTATATTAGGAAAACTTAATATTGCTGTACTGTCTATAATGGTTTATGTCAGGAAAAGTAATATGCTGCTGTAGTGTTTTATGTTTTAATTAATTGTAAATGTTTCCACTAGTAAATTAAATTGGTAAGTACACATAATTGAGGAGTAGACAAATGAAATATTTCAAGGCTGTTGGAAAAGTATAATTCTTTTTAAATTATTGAGATTAGTAAATTATAATAACCTGTACACTCTAATGAAGGCAATGCCATATCATTTTTTTCTCTTTGATGAGCTCTCAACAGGGAACGTGTTTTAATCGTACTATTTTGGCACTCCTCAACAGTCTCTGTTTCTATAATTACTCAGAGGACTGTCAGATTGGTGCTGATCACTGATTTTAGAGGGGGCCACACCGTTTTAATGTCTATCATTTATTTATAAATGACATTGACTGTAATCATTATCAATGTCTTCAAACAGCTTTGAGGACGCTAATGATGATTACTGTCACATCTTCACACCAAATGCAAGTGTGCAATGTATTTTTGCGTGTATGTTCTTGATGTCTTTATGAGTTTAACTTATTCAATTGGATGTGTTAAGAGGAACTATGCACTTACATGAAAATAGTGCATTTTTCACACAGGCAGTTTCACTTATATCCAACTGATCCATTTTTGCCCTGGACTAATCATACTATCTGCTAAGGTGGGAATCTATCAATGGGTTACTTTGATTAGAAGTTGAAATTACCTAAAATTGGCATAAATAAATCAATAATTCATTCCCCAAATTCAGCCTATAGCTTACACAGTAAGATTATTCTTAACCTCTATGAGCATTCTGCACTATGATCTTGCAGTCATCTTTGCAGGACGGCCACTCCTAGGGAGAGTGGCAACAAGCTGAACTTTCTCCATTTCTAGACAGTTTATCTTACCATGTACTGAGGAACATGAAGGCTTTTAAAGATAATCATTTCCAGCTTTATGCAAGTCAACAATTCTTAATTTTAAGTCTTCTGAGATCTCATTTGTCCGATGCTTCCTGTGAATAGTAATCTTTAAATTTGTGAGTGGTTTTTGTAGGGTAGGGCAATTGTAACCAACACCAACAATCTTGTTTCATTGCTTGGACTCCCAGTTAGCTAACTCACTCATGATGCCAATTAGCTTTTTTAGAAGTTATTAGTCTAGGCGGGGTTCACATACTTTTCTAACCTATACTTTGGGGGGTATTCAATTGTTCGTCCGGACCGCCGAAAAACTCGCGCTCTAAAACTATTACCGGTAATATTGCGCGTAAAAACCGTTCATACGGTAATTTACTCGCTGAATTTCAGCGAGTAATTACCGTATTAACGGTAATAGTTTTAGAGTTCAAGTTTTTCAGCGGTCCGGATGAACAATTGAATACCCCCTTTGAATGTTAAAAAGATGCATTCAGTATGGACAAGAAAAGTACTGTAACTTATGTGTTATTAGTTTAAGCTGACTGTGTGTGTCTATTCTTGTGACTTAGATGAAGATCAGATCACATTTTATGACAAATTCGGAAATCCAGGTAATTCCAAAGGGATCACATACTTTTTCTTGCCACTGCATGTTTTGTATTCCAATGGAGAATGCACTTATTTTCCATCTTAAGAGCACTTTCGATGTTCCAAAATATTTGAGCTAGTGGATCCAACACCAAGCAAAACAGAGGCTATAATGGTTTGCCAGAAGAAAGCTTGACACACTTTAAAATATGTTGCTATACTTGGACACTGCTAAAGCTAACGAAGACATACAAAGGACAGAGGTTAAGTACTGCCAACGTATAACTAGAGACTGATTGG
The DNA here is from genome assembly GCF_038048845.1 of Mixophyes fleayi. Taxonomy (NCBI): domain Eukaryota; kingdom Metazoa; phylum Chordata; class Amphibia; order Anura; family Limnodynastidae; genus Mixophyes; species Mixophyes fleayi. The sequence goes on from NC_134405.1 coordinate 216,224,738, forward strand.
TTTTAGCAAGGCTTGTTTAGTTGTAGCATGGAATCTAGAAAATAGCGACATAACAGACAAAATCTCCTAATGAAGTCAATCCATGGAGGATGAGTATAACATATTTAAGAGAGCAGATTTTGAACAGTACAAAATCCAATACTTAATGGACCTGAAGCTAAAAATTATGAAGCAAAGTTGAATGGTGCACCTGGGCTGAAGATTAAGTGGAGATTTTCAAGTTACTGTATCTGGTGACAGATCTCAGATTAGTTCAACGGTAAAGAGTTTGGGATTTAAAATGTTGTCGTTTTTTATGATTTATGCTTTTAGATATAGGAAACTGCTCTAATATCACTGTTGCAAAAATAAAATGCCAAGTTAACACTTATCTCTCTGTTTTCTTGATTTGGAATACTAAATTCCTATTGTTTTCAGCATAGGGAAAAGTGACAGATAATCAAGGCAAAGGGAGAGGAGTAACAATAGAAAAGAGCAGCAACTCTAACAATAGAGCAGTACAAGTATAGACTTTGAATGCCAAATTTTATCCATACAAACATAAATTTCAGCATTGCACTTCCAAGAGTAATATTATACACAATTCTAATTATAGTGTCTGCCTAAAGAGATTTATCTATTTAAAATAATAAAATAGTTGCCAATATATATTGTTGCGGTATTGGTGCAGTAGTTTACCAATAGGTGAGCAGGTAAAGGCCACTTACACACCTCCCAACATTTATTATGGCTAAATTGGTCCCAAGTAAGACCAGTCCGTGACCTCCCCAAAGTCCACCCCTGATCTGATTACATGTATGCACACTTTCCATCCATTCATCCAATCACACCCACTTTTGTGAAAGTCAACACACCTTTTTTGCAGTCAGGACTGTACTGCTGAAATTGCAACATCTAGGAGGTTAACACTTTTCTCGAAAATAATAAGGAAACAAGTTAATACATATTTTCTTTATGTTTCGATAATGATTATGTAGGTTTCTATATATAAACCTATATGCAAGAGGTTTGCTGTGTGTGTGTGTGTGTGTGTGTGTGTATGAAAAAACAATAATTATATATACTGATATACTGTGGCAAAGAGGCTTATTTGTCAAATAGGGTCTAGCTGGGTTATATATTGTGGCAAGAGCCCGCTACTGCTGAAGCACACGCGAACAACTTCTACCTTTTTATGCAGCTTTATTGTCAGGATGGTTTAAATTGTATTTGACACCATATGAATTTCACAGCAGATGTGGAGACCCTAAACGCTAGCTAGACATAGACAATCTCTCTCAAGACCAGCCAGCTTCCCCAGCGTTGGTCTCACTGAACAAATAACACAATCAAGCTTTTATACATGATGCTCCTCCCCCAGCCTTAGCTTGATGGGCAGGTGACACACCTACCTTCTCTTTAAAAGAAAACACCCATCACTGGCTCTGTTTGCACTAACAGACACACCCTGTCTGTTTGCTGAGAGGAAAGAGCTTTCTCTATCATGTAAGTTAACCAAACTTAAACTATTGTTTGTTACACATAAGTTATCAATCTAGGTGCATTACTGCACAAATGTTTTACTCTACTTCCATGCTTTCTCTGCATATTGCCAGCTAAATGCCTCCCTTTGTTACAATATATATATATATATATATATATATATATATATATTATACATATCCCCATACTTGTTAGGAGATGGTAGAGGACCATTCAGCAACAGCATTAGGGGATCTCTAGGTATCCGTAACTCTATAGTTCGCTCAATTAAATTGAGGGTAAGAATATACAATTGCTAAATGATTGGGCAGTCCCCGCAGATGTGAAAATGTGATCCCCAACCACCACATGCTCTTCAGCAGGTGTTAATATGAATGAATACTGATTTGAAAAAGATGATCAAGGGCATAAAACAAAGAAAAAGATCTATCCAGGAATATGAATCATGTGGGTGGAAGTATAATCCTTAGCTATCGGGTTCGAAACTCACTAGGTATTCAGCAGACTTGCCCAGGACATGTGTTTTAAAAGAGATTTAGGAGTGGGAGAGGCCTTAGAGTTAGTCCCAGATCCCTCAAGGGAGTAGGAAAGGACTATATTAAAGTCTCCTTCAACTAACATTTTACCAGATTGATATTTGTGTATCAATTGAAGAAATGCATGAAAAAAACCCCAGCTTGGCCAGAATTTGGAGCATAAACCGTGGCCAGAGTTAATACATGAGGTTCTACCTGTCCCCGGAGGATGAGAATCCGTCCTTCGGAGTCGCATATCGTTTCCAGGATAACCAAGGAGATAGAGGCCCAAACCATAATAGCAACCCTGCTACGCTTGGTGTTGTCATTCGAATGAACAACCATAGGAAACCTCTTGGAGGACAGGGAGGGATGGTCTCTGCCTTCAAGGTGAGTCTCCTGCAAAAAAAAATGACATCAGCATAGCGGGTGTTAATATGGGTATGTAGAGAAGAATGTTTCTGAAGCGAATTAAGACCCTTCACATTAAGAGACAAGAACTTTAATGGCATAATGAAAACAAAATCAAATACAAATCAATCTATAGGGTTACAGTGAGAAAAGAAACACAGCAAACAGTGGGAATACAGTGATGAGGCGGAGAGAGCAAATTACAGAGAGAGAAAAGTAACTACAAAGGTAACATTTTCTGCAGAGCCAGACTAGGTAGTATATTTCTGTCATGCATCAACTGGACTAATTCTTCCTTTAAGAGCCTGGTGTTTTCCTCCTGTGCCTCTGAAACTCACAGCACTTGAGCTTGCTGATCTTGCTGCAAAGTGGTCACATTCACAAGGGCTCTCAAAACTTTCTCCATGTTAGCCTCTACGCGGGTTGGGTAGCAGAAATTTGCAACCCTGAGCATTTCCACTTCTGATACCGCTTGTGGCAAGAGCACACTTCTGGTGAAATGCACGCAAACAACGTCTTGCCTTTTTACTTTGTTTTAATGTCAGGATGGTAAAGTACTTAACAACTTAAATATTCCATACAGTTTGTTGTGACCTTAAACAGAGACCAACTCTCTAGACACCGGCCAGCTTTTCTTGCATCGCTCACACTGAACAGTGAAACAAACAGGTTTTTATACCTGATGCTTCACCCACAGCCCTAGCTTAATGGGCAGGTGACAGTCCCACAAAGTCTCCTCATCTGTTTCTGTATGATTACTCTTACTGCAGACAGATCCTGTACTAATGCATGCCCAACAGCTCATGTTTTCAGTATTTATTTAATCATGCACAGGTGAGTTAATCTATTTGACTGGGTCAGTAATTATCCCACCTGTTTCCACAGACAGAAATCCTAAAAACATGGGGATTGGAGTTAAGAAACACTGCTCTACACCATTATTTTGTCACACATATGTCGTCTACCAGTTTATCTTTAAACTAGGTGCACTGTTGCACATATGTGTTACTCTGCTTGTATTCTTTCTCTGCAGATTGCCAGCTTAATGCCTCCCTTTGTTACATTATACATATAAATAAAGTAATTATCCAGCTTTAAGCAATATAATAGCATTTTAGCTCTCTTCTGAAAATGTCATAGCAGTTGTGATATCGTGTAAATGGTACATAGGTCTGCAAGTTACAAAATTTTGAAAATGAACTTATTGCATAATGGTATTTTTCTATATAAAACATGCATTTAATGAATAAATATTTAAAAGTCCTTTCAAATCTCTTTGTAATTCTGAATGCCAAAACATGGATCTTTAAATAAATGTAATGTATTAATGCATCAGTCTTATTGTTAATGATATACTTCAGTGGCTGTAATAAATCATTTGTAATCATATTTGCATATAATGGAAAAGCTTTTCTATAGTGTAGACCACATTGTCAAGCTCGCATGACAGCCAGGACAGGAGTGACTTTGGACAGACAGTAGTGCTTGCGGCGATATTGGGCCTCAGGCATGCCTGCCAGTGCTTGGCCTAGAACATTAAAAATATATTTATGGTTAAGACTTTATTGTGCAATGTTAGAACTTGCCCTGTAACATCTCCCAGCTGCAATTCATGCTTTCAAATGAAAAGCAAACTTGGAGTATAGAGCTAATGTTACACCTGAGCTGTTTAAGAACCCTCTTCAGTCATGGACTGGGGGTATGAGTGTTCCTCTGGGTTGAGTACGATTTTGTGACACTGAAAATGTTGACAGTCAGACTGTCAACACTGCAATGTCTACAGTCAGACTGTCAATATATTCATTGTGTCGCCAAATCGTACCCATCCCACAGGAACACCCATACCCCCTAGTACATGACTGAAGAGAGTTATTAAACAGTTTAGGTGTAACATTAGCTATAAACTAATATAGCTAATGTCAGGTTGTACTTTCAACAGTCACAATGTTAACATTCAAAGGGCAATACCAGTGTGCACCCCTGTCCCCCTCCCCCTCTCAAACACATTAAAAGTAATCCAAAAGGATCCATGCATTTAAAAATAAAAACCCTAGCAAAAGTAATCCAAGGATCCATTCTTGGCACAAAAACACCTAGAAAAAGTAATCCCAGGAGCTGTGCTTCTCAACAAAAAAATTCTTCAAGACGCTGATAGTTATCTCTTAGAAGTGCTCCCGTTGTGTATTAAACCGCTAAGACTATTACATTTACTAGGGTTTTTCTTTTTGAAAGCTTGGAAGAATTTGGATCACTTTTATGGATATTGTGGGGGTTTTTAAAGCGTGGAAGAATTTGGATTAATTTTTTCTTTTATTTCGTGGACAAGCATATATAATTTGAATTAATACAAATGAAGAACCTGGATGTTGGTAAGTATTTCAGTTTTTTAACTTTATATCAGATAAAGTTATTTTTTAAATGTGTGTGCTTTATTTAATTTTTCCTTGGTGCACAACAGGTCCCAGGGGCCCATGGTTGCCAGGGTATGCTGGCAACCATGGGCCCAAGCCCAAGTGCCAGCAAGCCCTAATAGCCATAGGTATGCTGGTACTTGTAGTACTACAAGCACCAGCATACCCAAGCTGTTGTTGGCAGTCTGGGCCTGCTGAGACTTGGGGCTTGAAGCCGCCATGCATCGCGGCGGTTTTCCGGCGGGTTTGCATTGCAAACAGCCGGATTTACTAATGGGCGCATATCAGCTTCAATTTGAAGCCGCCGGCGATGTCACGGCGGGATGTAATGCTCAAAGCCGCCGGCGGCTTTGAATAGAACATGGCGCTTTTGCTTTAAATGACGGCGCTTTTGTGTAAAGGCGTTTTTTTTTGAAAATTACACCTGTCTCCTGGCCTGTTACTATTGGCTATTTTCAAACTCAGGAGATTTGACATCACAAGCCCTATATAAACCACTGGCCTGACACTTTTTTCTCTGATAGGGTTTTGAGGAGTTTTGAGAGAGGAGTTAGTTGGTTTGTGCTTTGTGAGAGTTGGAGTTTGGTGGATTGGTGGAGCGATATCTGATTGAAGTGTGAGTAGTCCTGTGCTATTTTTCTGTTTTGTACATTTATTTTCTCTTTTATTTTCTGTCTTGTATTTTCTGTATTTGACTTGTCCTTTGTCTGTGTTACTTGTGTGTGCCTGTGTGGAGAGTGTGTCTGTATTTAGTGTAGTTTGTCCTTTGTGTTTGTAAGTCTTTCTGTGTTTTCTGTGTTTGGCATTTATTTGTCATTATGTCCAGAGATAGGAGGGGAAAACAGGCTGAGGAGAGGGAGATGGAGGTTGAGGGGTCAGAGGAGGGAGAGGAAGAGGTTGAGGAGACAGGTCAGGGCAGGAAGACCAAGACAGGGAGGAATGTGCGCTCTCACATGATGAGAATTGTGTGTTGGTGCACAATATCGTTCCCTGTTATGAGGTCATACTAGGCAACCTGGCAGCCCGGACTCCTCTAAGGCGGCGTCACCAATTGTGGGGGCGTGTCTGTGATGCCGTGAACGCAGTGGGCCCACTAAAGAGGACAGTGGCGCACTGCCGCAAGCGGTTTTCGGATATAAAAAGGAGGCTGAAAGAGAAGATGGCCCAGGAAAAGAGGGCAACCAGGCGCACGGGTGGTGGCCCCCCTCTTCGTATTGAGTACACAACGTACGAGGAGGAGCTGCGACAGATAATGCCGGCAGAGATTGTCGAGGGGATAAACGTCCAAGACACGGATTCGCCCTCTTTTGGACAAGTAGTTGGGGAGTTATTTGCATATTTTACTCTAACAGTATTTATATATTTTTTCTCTTTTTAAAACTGCTTTTCTCTTTTTAAAACTGCTTTTCTCTTTGCAAACGTTTTTTATTAATTTTTTTATTTTTTTTTGTTTTTCAAAGTGTATTTTTGCCTCTAATAGTTTGTAAAGGTTTTTTTTTCTCATAGAAAAAAATAAGCAAAAATTGCAAACACATTTCTGCAATAAACAGTATATTTGGAAATTGTTTTTTTCTGGAAATACATTGTATGCTTTTTCTAATACATCCAGAATCGCCAGGACTGCAGTTCAGTCCCAGTGCCAGACCTACACCTCCACCTTCAGCGAGAGATTCGGGCACAGACGAGCAAGCAGGTGCGTGATTTCTGTTTAGGAGAGAAATAATGGAGTTACTTGATTTTCTGTGCAAATGTTGCTGTCAATGTTGTTTTTTTTTCCTTTTTATTGTTTGCAATGAGAAGTTAGGGCTACATTTTACTAAACTGATATGTTGGCTATAGAAACCCATCAGAATATACCTTTACTTTATTTATTGCATTCAACAAAATGACAGCTAAAATCTGATTAGTTGCTATAGGCAACATCTCCACTTTTTATAGCATGCAGTTTAGTCAAAATAACCCAGCATGTACTACACAGTCCAAATGATAATGGGTATTAAAAGGATAATAAGTGCATCCGTAAGCAGGTAGCATAGGACTAGAAATCAGGAATGCAAACATTGTGAAAGAATCTGTAGTTGCTAAAGAATATTCTTTCCTATCCAGTGTTCAGAATGCAATATACAAACATATTATATACTATATACTTACCGTCATTTTTCATACACAGGGCCCTCTTCATACCAGCCACCTCAGGCGGAGTCCCTGGAAATGTCCCCTGAGCCAGAGGATCTAACGACCATCACCCTGGTAACAGTGGATGCCCCTGTGTCTGGCCTCCAGGAAGTTTCACCTGGCCCTGCTGAACCATCACACCACCAACCTGCACCTGAAACTATGGACCCAGCCAGAAAATTTGGCGCTGTCTATTGGCGCATTCCAGCAGCAACAAACATTGTTCATGGACAGGCAAACTGGCCACATGTCACAAATTGCGGCCCAGTTGAGGCGAATACACCGCTCCACTAGCCAAATCCCTGCTGCAATAAACCGGCTGGCAAGCGCTTTGGAGCAGACGAATGTGCAGCTGGCCCAAATGTCTGGGTCTGTGGAAGCCATGCATTCCTCCGTTCGTGAGGGGAATGCCAATGTTATCCGGCTGGCAGGCCAACTCCAGCAGGAACTGATTGCCCGCTTGCCGGCCCCTTTTTCATCGGCCTCCACCAGTACTGCTAGTACGCCGACCATATAATCATATAGCACTCCTCCAAGGAGAGGTGCTCGCACCAGGGGTGGGCGAGGGAGGGTAGAGAGTGGGGCTAAGCACAGTGATATGCCAGTGAAAAGACGGCGCTAGGGCAAAAAATGTATTATTGGGGAATGTTTTGTGTAAGCGTTATACTTTTTCTTTTATTATGTTGTAATGCAATAAATGCAGTTATATTTCATTCATATCATTCTTTCTTTTCTTCCCATTAAACAAGAGTATACTGTTTTCTTTAAAACGATGCACTAATTTCACGTACACATTGACCTCTAACTGTCACTTTACAGGGATTTTAACAATTACAACATTCACAGTACACACAATCCTCTGTTTAAAGGGTCCAATTTTGTTAAAATATTCCATTAATAAAACCATTGCACTGACATAAAATCAAAAACCAATATATGTTTTTTATTGTATGCACTTACATTTAAAGTAGTTTGTAATGAGACGGTCTCAAATCTGCCTCCCCCTGTGTGCTCTGCACATCACCAAATGGGACACGGGCCCCTACTTGTTCACTGTGTACTGCAATAATCGGTGGGGTAAGTTGATGTAAAGCTAGATTATGTATCAGACAGCAAGCCAGGATAATATCAGACACCTTAACAGGTGCATACATAAGCACCCCACCAAATATATCTAGGAACCTGGTTTACATGAGTACAAACATTGGTACTACGTCTCCATAAGGCAAAGATTCCAGATTCATACGCACTTTAAATGCATGTGGAGTGGCCGGTAAACCTTTACATCAGTAAATAGGATTCAATAATACAGGATGGGAAAAAAAAACAAAAAACCTCACATTACATGCCAGTTTGCCCATTTCCCATATACAATCCTAAAGGAGGAAACTTTGCACAAAATGGCTCTTTCTCTTATGTTAGAAATGGCTAAATAGTTAAAACAGCACACTGTTTGAACAATCTCGCTGCTCACAAGCAGCGCTTTCATTTTGGTCTATTGAATGGCGGTTTTCCGGCGGCTTTATAAACCCCCTAATAGTAAATCCGGCTGTTTGTATGTAGAACATTGTTGAAACCGTCATGGCGCTTTATACAGAGGCGGGTTGGAAACATCATTTTTGGCCGTTTGGACGGCGGGTTTAGCCTTAGTAAATCCGGCGATGGCTAAACCGCCGCCAAACCCGCCGAAAGTCGGCGGGTTTACAAACACGCCTGATAGTAAATCTAGCCCTTGGAGTGCACAAGGGCAAAATGGTGTGTTTAATATCAAATATATTTTATTACCCCACACTCACTGCCTTTCTTATTATGTCAATAAATTGGCGTTAAAGATAATGCACTATGGGATTTTTGTTTTCCCTTTTCTATCCACATTTTTTCATTTTATGAATATGGATACTGAATGAGATCATCTTGATGAGAATATTCTATGGAAATACCTTGATGGACTGGACTTCATTGTTGCTATACATTTAAACCAAGACTTTGGTACATTTTAAAGGTCTAAATTGGATTGTTTTTATTTGTATTTTTATATTGTGTAGCGCCTATAGGTGTGGTACCATATATTGTTTATTTATTATTCTTTGGATTGATGGGTGATATCCAGATCCACTCCTGATACAGCAACACAAGAGCGCTCTAATCTATTTTCAAAATTCATTGTGTTATATAGGTACTCTCATTGTTTAGAGTTTAGGCACCATCCTATTAGAAAAGCATTGTAACGTGGCAGATGGCTTATTATATATTTGCCAATGGGTGTAACTAAGACTTCTGCATTTTATTTACAGATAGGAGGAAATTTTAGTTATTTTTACTGGCTAACCATTCTGTGTTTGTGGATTTTGTGAGCCTCTTTTCTCTTTAAGAGAAAGAGGGCTGGTAAAAGCAATGAGACAATGTCTAGCATTGCTTTAGTCACAGACCTACTGCTGCCATTAATGACCATTACAATATTCATCCCCCCTATGGTCTGGTTTGCTTGCTATATACCTTCTGTTGTTCTATAAAGTAAATGTATTCATTTTCTACATTTTCATTTAGGCATCTACCTTTCAGGATAGATGTAGTCAAGGTATCATGTGGTGGTTTCTGGTAATGTTACCATGTTTGGGTGTTAATTAGAGATGCTCAGGCTCGGTTCCCCGAGAACCGAACACACCAGAACTTAGCAGATCCGAGTACTGAGGCGAGCCTACTCGGTACTTTCGCACACCCTCGGAATTGAAAACGAGTCATAACGTCATTGTTACGTCATCGGATCTTGCGAGCTTTGGATTCTATAAGTATAACCCTCCACGGCAATCCAGCGCCATTTCACAGAGGGACACAGAAAGGGTGGTACAGTTTTTGGCAGTCTCTAGTGCAGTTGGGCAGCATCATAGGTAGAAAAGAAAGAGGAGGGGTAGCAGTGTTCTTTAAAGTCTCCAGTGACATTCAGGAGAGCTCCATTGCTAATTGTCATTGCTGAAATAGAAATAATAGGTCTGGCAGGCTTGGTCTTCTAAATCTGCAGTCACATTGTACTGTGTTATATAGGTAACATACAAAGAGGAGAGCTCCATTGCTCCATTGCTAATTGTCATTGAAATAGAAATAATAGGTCTGGCAGTCTTGGTTTTCTAAATCTGCAGTCTTTGTTTGAAAATGTATGAAATAATATTGTGACCTGTGAGGTGGTCAAAATTGACTGCAAATGACTTGAAATTAGTGTTATTGAGGTTAATAATAATGTAGGGGGGAAAAAAAGCAAAAATATGTGATTTTAGCAATAACAAAAAAATAGGGATTTTAGAAAAAATTTGGGATCCAAAGCCAAAACCAAAACCTGCAAGGGCGATTTTGCCAAAACCAAAACCAAAACATGAAGTTAATCCAGATCCAACACCAAAGCCAAAACCAGAACACGGGGTCAGTGAACATCTCTAGTATTAATTAACATGCTGCAATTTATCACCCATGTTCTCTATCGTACTGGGGGTATTATGATCTTGTATTTTCCTTCCTATGATCATCTTTTGTTAGTCTTTATGGTTGGCTGAGAAGGATATAGAAGGAGAACACTTTATTCATAATGTAAATGTAATTTTAATAAATATTTGTCCACAACTTTCAAGCCAGTACAATATTATAATACTCCTCTCTTTGATAACTTTAATTATTTTTTATCTATCTCTCCATTTCTCTGTCCCTCTCTCTCTCTAAACTCTCCCCTCTGCCCCATCTCTCTTTCTCTGTCTCTCTGTCTCACCATCTCTCGCGCTCTCTCTCTCTCTGGCTCACCATCTCTCTCTCTCTCTCTCTCTCTCTCTCTGTCCCTCTCTCTCTCTCTCTCTCTCTATTGGTTTGCTTCAAGGGATTATCTGAAAATGAATTTCTAGATTAGTATGGAAATTAAATTATATTTATTCTTCCAGCAAAGTCTTCCTATTGACACTGACACAGCACATCTATGTTTACGTTTATAGAAGTGAAGAACATTGGAAGTTAATTCAAATAGGACGTGGTTCATAACCTAGGGTTGTCATCTGTCCAATTTTTTCCAGGCAATTGGATTTTCAGAGGTCTTAAATCAAACAGATGAAAATGATAATGTGAAGGAAGTGAAATCCCTGCCTCTACAGAGCACAACCCAGTCTTTTCCAAATTAGTTTGAAGTCTGTTCAATATTGTTACTGCTAGATTATTTTATTTGCTTATGCAGGTAAGGTGGGGAAAAAATACAGGAAACATATAACTCCAATCAATTTTTTTTAGTGACCCCCAAACAGATAATGATTATTTCCAAATCATTAGTTATTTTTTATATACAAACTATTTGTATAGCACCCACATATTACCCAGCACTTTACAGAAAATGTTTAATCATTCATATCAGTACACTGGTGCGTACAGTCAGTTTTTAGAGTGTAGGAGTAAATCAGAACACCCAGAGGGAGCCCATGCTAACATAAGGAGAACATAAAAACTCCACGCAACTAGTGTTTATCATTTTTGTGCTACCATATGATATAAATAAAGCACATGCTATTTTTGTTTCAAATATATTTAGCATTTATGAAGTATGTTTGGCAATAGTGTGGATATACACCCCCTTCTCCCTTACCTTCCTCTGCCACATCAGATCTTGGCAGACTATGGAGGTAATTCAATTGCTGATTGCAAAGTACTGCGGATTGCGGTCATGAAGGCACTCCATGGTGACATATATCGTCACAGATTTTTCCCTTGAAACTCACAGTCATGTAGAGGAAAATCTGTGATGTTCTAGAACCATAGCACCTGATAATGAGCGCAGTTGGACATCACAATGATGTCTGGCGGTCCGCCAGTGGGGGATCATCGCTAACAATTGAATTCCTCCCTATAAAACGCATATGGCTAATGTCCTTTTCCTTCACGCACCTTACCAACCTTCGTACCTTAAAAGTGTAACTTAAACTAATGAAATAAAGACACAGACACATATAGCTACTTTGGCAAAAGGTCGCAGTTTTTATTAATCATAAACCAATTAAATGAAAGTCACCTGGTGGTGGCGAGAGCAAACTGCAGTCAACTAAATAACTAATCATCTAACCAAATACTGCAATGCCCAAATGGCATTCAAACTAACCAAGGAATACTCCGTTAACATTGACCGGTGTAAAACAGGCGTCAGCATGACTGCTCCCTTCTGGACTCAACATTGATGGCCACGCAAAGCACGCCAAGGATCAAGAGTAATGTTACTTGAAAGGGGCAGTGACGTGCGGCCAAATATCCTAACCACCGTTGTGACTAGTCGTTGACTGCACTGCTCTCCCACCAACTGCGCCTCCTCTGTAAAAAAGATTGTTAGAATCAAACAATAACTAGCTGGGTGGGCGGGGAGGCATCCGTGAAATCGCGGGAAGGGAAGATCTAGAAGCCCATGGGAGTTCCTAATGAGGTGACTAAAACCACTCCCCATGGATTCTATTGGCTGGGAATGAAACAACTTTAACCCCGAATGAGTAAGGGCCTGAAAAACATAATCCATGCATTTTAAGTGCCCTCAGCTAAAATGGCTTCACTTAACATTAGTACTGCTGTCTGAATATGTATACACTCTATAATCAGTTAACCCAGAATGTTATAGGAAAGCTTATGGGCTCTATGTTCTTAGGTACATAGAGTCCTAGTGCTCCATTTTTGGTACAGAGCGGCATCATATTTAACATTTACATAAAACAGACCAGAGCTCTGGCTGATGGACGGGTTCACAACAGGACGCATTGTAATGATTCATATGATTCCAATGCATGAGTGCCCACGCTCTGCCTTAACACCTCTTCTAATCATGGTCCCTAATGAATGGCTGCACAAACCAAGGATGTGTAAGAATGTGCGCTCTTTCCTCCATATTTGCCTTCCTGTATAGACCTCCATTTATTATTAATGTTTTTTAACCATACGACCTATGTGACCTATAACAAAATGTGGATTTGTCCATAGACATTTCCTATCCCAAGTTCTTTCATCTGCCAATAAAAATAACTTGCTATTATTTTTCAGTATTGTATTTGTTTTCTTATTTATTTATTTTTAAATGATAGATGGAATCATCAATGAGCCTATTTTTTGGAGGGTACAAGAAAATATAAAATATCCACATTAAATACATAAAAAAAACATATTGCAATGCATTTATTTAACATTCAAACATTTTATGGTGAAAATTACATTTACAATCAACATCACTGAACTTCATAATGCCCGGAAAGGTCAATCCACACATTACAGTTTTCTAAAGTCATTGACCATAATGTTGAAAATGACCCAGGTATCTATAGTCCGTCTTTGAACTGTAAATATTTCGTTTTATGACTGATTCTAGAGAGAATAAAATGTCATGTTTTGCTGATTAAATTTTATATGTACTATTAGGAGAAAATAAATGTAATAAACACATACTTATCCAAAACTAACATTATTTACTAACTGAATGCCAGAATTAAATTGTAATTTTTAACTCATTTTTAGAGTATTGTTTTTAACAATATTGTTAATGTCTTGGCTTCTACATTTATTAGTTGAAAGGCATCCAGAATGACTCATTGTGTAGTGCATCTCTGCATTTCTTTGTAAATGTGTGATGAATTCAGCATTTAGCTTTTAAAAATACACAGTATGAGAGCTAAGTATCAAATGTGAAGTTGAGCGTAAAAACGACATTTAGTGTATTGTTTATTAGCTGACAGTGGAAACAAAAGTCTAATTTTTACAATGTGACTTTTACCATGAAAGGGCTACTACCAGCTCTAAGCTATTGCTTTCATTTAACTAATTTACTAAATTTGGCACATTTCACAGTGGTTCTAAAATAAATCACAACATGGACATTTCCACTGTCAAAGGAAAATATTCTGAGAAGGATACATACATATGTTATTAAGTTGCTAACAACCAAACTTGGATTTGTGAAAAGGTTGCATAGGCAAAATGACAGGTACAGTATACCTGTCCCTCAAGTTCGCACACAGTGTTTTGTAATTGCATAACTTTTTTTATATTTACTTACTAATTGTTTATATGCTTTTCACTCATACTTTGTATTTGTAATTCTACATGGGGGGAGGAGGGGGGGGGGTCAGTTGTATTTTAAAAGCATACCTAACACTATAAAACATCCATAATCTGCTATAGTTTTATTGTATTACTTATGCCTCAGGTATATGTTTCCCATTTGTCCCAATTGATTTTGTTATTATGTCTGGTAGAGATGCTGCTATAAGTAAAGAAGTTGGCAGGGTCAGCATGACATTGGAAAGAAAGTAACCTACACACAACTATGTTAAATTAGGTAACCTGATTAAGCTCCCAAGTCTGCCAATGAAATCCAGAAACCCAGCCCATGATTGCAGTCTTGCTGCAAACCCATGTTATCAGCATTGCTGGCCTAAGAGTATTTCCTTATTTGCACATCCAGTTTCCTCCTGCTACGTGGCAATGCACTTTGAGGGACCCAACCACTTGGAATAACCCCATTATACTCACAGGCAGACTGACTGAGTGGTTAGTCAGCCTGGTCATTAAAAGTAGTGTTTACAGTGTTTATTTACATATTTACATTTTTTTGTGGTGGTGTTTGATGGTTAAATTAATATGGTATAGTGTAAAAATAAAACAGAATAGTACATTGAAAAAAGATTTTTTTGCAGTATAAAACTGTATACAAAAATAAATAAAGACCTTTAAGATGACTTGTCATTTAGATATTACTTTCATCTTTATTTTACATTGTTACAAATGTTTCGTTATCAGAGTAAGCATTGCAATTACGTATTTTTGTTAGTGTTAATGGGCCTGATTCATTAAGGATCTTAACTTGAGAAACTTCTTATTTCAGTCTCCTGGACAAAACCATGTTACAATGCAAGGGGTGCAAATTAGTATTCTGTTTTGCACATAAGTTAACTACTGTCTGTTTTTCATGTAGCACACAAATATCAACGTTAAATATCAGTATACAAATAAGCTATCAAGTATTTGTGTGCTACATTAAAAAATAGTCAGTATTAAACTTATGTGCAAAACAGAATACTTATTTGCACCCCTTGCATTGTAACATGGTTTTGTCCAGGAGACTGAAATAAGAAGTTTCTCAAGTTAAGATCCTTAATGAATCAGGCCCAATAAGTGCATTCCATTACTGTACAGCCTTGTAGCATATTCTAATAATAATAATATTTACTTATAAAAACAAAAAAAAATCACATTTCTCTTTGTGTCTCAAGCTTAAATAAGTCAAAAGATGCAGAATTTTTACTTTTCGCCAGTTAGATTTAAATAGCATACTACACATTAAAGTAGGCACAACATATGGAAATCCTAACATACATGTGCAAACTGATGTGGTATCAAAATTAGTTACTAGTCAATTGCTATAATAAATAAGTGACTAAATGATTTTGTTTGCTCCCAATTAGAGCTTTGTACCTGCATACATCAATGCAAAATTGTTTACATTAAACAACTGGAACATCAAAATAATACATGAAAATCAGATTATGTGATCCTAAATTAAATGAATGAATACTAAGTATACAGTGTGATTCACACTGTGAAGAAGATTATATATAATCTATTATTATATTTTCCATTATTCTTCCAAATTTCACACAAGTAACTGGACATTACTGTTCTCCCCCACCTTAACAAGAGAAACAGATTTTGGCCTTTGAAGCTGCCTACATTCACATATCAAATGCTGGGAGCCCACTTTCTGCTACACGGATCCATTCTGCCCTTAGGTCAGTGGCTCTATTTATTTCTCTCCCTGGGCACTGCTCTCACATACACACACACACACACACACACCTTCCCCCTATCTGGACACAGGAAAAGAGGAGTTTTTCATGGCCTCTTCTGGGCTGTAATAATATTTGAACATGAGGGAATAGATAATGGTTAAATAATAAACTGGTTAAGATGTTCAGTGTTTATTGCCTTAGTGTTTAATGTGTTTAGTGTCAGTGTTATTAGTGGTAAAGCATTTAGCAATTTAAGTTAGTAGAATGCATGATGTTGGTTTAAATTATTGGAAATTGTTACATGGGATAAAGTAGGGAGTCTGTACTCTGTATTTGAATGGATTATGTAAAGATGGAAGTTTGTAATGTGAAATGTTTGAAGTAATGTGTCATGATCTGCCTCTGGCTGCAGTTCTGCATTTTCTCTGTAGATGCTGCTGTGCCTTCCCTTGATCCTACCTACTTAGGGTTAAGCTCTCATCGTTGGATCCGGATCATGCTCACCTGTCTCTGGCCTTTAAAAGACTGCCTCTCTCAGCAGTCTGGGCCAAATCATCAATTGCCTTTGCTGCTGTTGGTTCCTCAGTGCAACTCCTGTGTTCTGATCCTGACTGACTTCCTGGTATTGACCCTTTTTTGTCCCTCTGTTTTGCACCTCATCTTATTAGAAAGACCCTGGCTTAATTTTGACTTCACTCCTGCTTTCTCCCTGATATCGTTGTGAACCTTCTGGCCCCTGGCTTGTCTGACCTTCCTTTTATCTAATTCTCACATAAGTCCTCCAGTGCTTCATGCCTTCTGGTTAACCTGATAATCCATGATACCTGTACCTGAAGACTATCACTACCATCTGATATGCAGTTTCAAGCTTCCCAGTGTACCTGGATATCCATGCTACCTGTGTCTGCAGACTATCGCTACTAGCTGGTAAGGCAGCCTTTTTGTGCTTGCACTTTACCTATAATGTCCATGCTACCTGTGTCTGCAGACTATCACTGCTAGCTGGTAAGGCAGCCTATTTGTGCTTGCGCTTCACCTATAATGTCTGCAACTCACAGTTTAACTCGAAAAACCCGCATTTCCAGCTCCTCTGCTTTATCTGGCAAACCAAGCATCCAGTATCTCCATTTGACAGTATAACTTGGAAAAGCAGAGTCTCCAGCTTCCCAGCCTAACCTGCTTACTCTGTCTAACCCGTTCCAGCAGTTAACTTAGCTACCTGGGTATCCTGGGTCCTGTTTTTGCTGTTTCTATGGTCTTGAGTTATTCGCCTTATCATTTACTACACATCAGTTTTACCTGTGTTGAAAATAAACCATTTTGTTCCATTTCACATTATTTTCTGTGGCGTTCATATGAGGAATCCTGACATAATGCAGTTTAGTGCTGAATAAATTGAGTGGACAAAATGGCTCCTATTTAAGTCATGTGAGATTGATGGAATAAAGATAGTGTGTAATGGATATTGTAACACATGATGAAGTTTACAAGAATATGACTGATATTGATATTGGGGTAAGGGGTTGAAATATAAGTGAAGATATTTCTACTGATTAGCAAGTGGGCAGCTGTTAGAATGTGGCTAAGATTTACATTGTTTATATAGGATTGAAATTGCAAGTAATTTAAGTGATTGGAGATTGTTAGAAAATTGGTATTTTGTTTGCAGACATCCCCTGCCCCTAAGGGAAGTTGTGAGACATGTGTAAAGAGGACAATGTGTAATGGCTTCTAGAAAAAGAAATGTTTGTTGTGGAATTACATCATAAACAATACCAATATTCAATGGCCACTTGCTGAATACCTCCTACTACTCATGGATATTATCAAAATGATTTCCTGTTTGAAAAATTTGTTTTAAATGCAATTACAAGTAACCGCGATGGTCTCCAACAAGCAGGGATGGATCTAGAAAATAATTTTACCGGGAGTCCCCACCACCTTTTTGACAGCTAAGACCGGCACAGACAGACAGGGAGAGTATGCTGCCCGATCGCTCTGATTGTTTTTAAAACACAGCAAGTCCCTGCTAGGGAGGGTGATTGCTCCCCCTCTCCTGGATCCGCCACTGCCATCAAGTTGTCCTTCTACTCCTCCAACATGAACCTATATGAGCAAAGACATCTTTTTTCCGACCCTCATTTTTCCTGGTTCATTTATTTTTAGGTTAAATACTTTTTCAATCTCTTTTTGGTGTGGATTGGGACTGAATCCTTAATGTGCTCTTTGTGTGCAAATCTATGCTCATTTTTTTAAAGTTTTCACCCATATCTCACTTCAAATATCTTTTGATACTAGTCACCTTATATCTACACTGCTTGATATGTGTCCACAGCACTTTATGATGACTCTGAGTCTGTTATAGAGAAATGTCTACAACTGGATGGAACTTCACTTCTCTCTAGACATCCTACGATGACCACAAAGTTCACTCAGTTATACTTTACCACTACCATTAATTTACATTACAGTTTATGCAAGGATGCCATCCTTAAACATTGGCACATCATTTAATTAGATCTTGTATTTTTCATGGAATACATGAATCCCCCGGTTGCTCTCAAGCTCCCATTGCCAAACAAGAACCTCATTTGGTAACATAACTTAGGTTCATGTTCATCACTGCACTGTGAATGGGAGGTGATCATGCCAGTTAGCTTTTTCAACTAGAACTTAAGTGGATTGAAAATCTTGGAAGCTTACAAACTTGAAGACTTCAAGTGAATAAATAAATGAAAAAAAGTGTTGTTTTTGACAACTGTGTCCATTATTCATTTAATGATTTCTTTGCTAGTCTGTTTCAGTGCATGTCCTCATGTTATAATACTTCTCTTCCTTTAAAGAATGTTTCCATCCTGTACCTTGTTCAAACCCTTGATATATTTGTAAGTCTCTATAATGTCCTCCCTCTCCCTTCTCTGCTCCAAATTATACATATTAAGGTCTTTGGGATAGAAAGTTTTTGTTAGGTTGTAATACCAGTGTGACCCAGTGTGTATGTCACCATCTTGCTGATGATTCTTTTGGCAACAGGTATCTGTATAAGTGTGTGTTAGTGTGCCCTGATAAAGATCCATTATGGATCAAAACATCTGCTGTCGCCCTCTGCTTTTAGAATAAAGGAAATTTCTTCAATACCAACCTTGAGTGATGGCTGTTGGTTGCTAAAAGCCTTTGGATATTTTGCTGTTGGGAAGTAATAATTTAATTTATAGTTACTGGTAACTCAACTTTCTATACACACAGATCTTTCATTATGTAGAAAGCATGTCACACCTCATCCATTAATGATGGTACTATTTTTTTCCTGTTCTCATGGACCTGGTTTATTTCTTCCCTGCTTCTGCCTCTTAGTTGTTGTCCTGATGGCATCAAAATGTGACATAACCAAAGTGCCCTCCATGCATCCACATTCTGCATGCAACATTCCATTTACATGCTGTGTTCAAGGACCAACAATATTAAACCTCCAAGCTGTCAGTGACTCTCATCTATGTGAGAAGCAACTTTGTGATACACGACAACAGTCTTTGACTTAGTTCCACCATTGATGCTATCCCTTACGAGCAAAACCTATTTTTATTTCTATTCATTATCTATTAGTTTTTGACCCCATTCTGTAAAATATTATATATTTTAGCGCAAATATTTTATTTTACAGTTGTATTTTATTTGTGTTATTTTTGTTTTATATTCATGATTATGGGATTTTTCTGGGTTTCTGCTTTGTTAAGCATAAGTACAATACAAATTCAGTGATAGAAACAATGAAATTCCTCTATGCTCCAACATCCAGGAGAATACAATTACCTTAAGGTTATCTGAGCTAAAAATAAAATAAATGTAAGTGTCTAAAATTTTCACACAAACCTGCTGCCTAAAGAAAATCACTATGTAGGTAGATTGTTGTTTCTTTTCATCATTTATTTCATATTACATTTTCTGCATCCAGGTCATTAAATATCAACAGAGAGAACTAGTCAAATTGGTACTTTGCCGGGACTGTAAAATGTGCATGATCAAAGGGCACGCATTAGAAGCTGCTGGAAATTTCCTTTTGAAATTTCTCTCACTCTCCTTGGCAACCAAGGACACCACACATTAAGACAGCATGTTCATATTTAGCCAATAGAAATAGTATTTTTAGAGCAAGATGGGTTTTTTATCTTAGAAATTTGAAAAAGGTGCACTTAACCTTCTAAATAAAAAAAGATTTTATTAAAGCTGAAATGCTGTTTGATTTCTTGACATTGTCTGTGTCATTTAGTTTTGTTTAACTGACTGTGATCCTCAGCATTTGTACTTCACCCATCTGTGAAATGACACATCTTGAACTGTTTTTGTGTTGACAGATGTACATTTTCTATTGAAGACAAAGCTAGTAATGGCCTTTTTTCAATGTTTATTCTGCAGATACTTGTGTGGGCCACAATGGATCTGTACAGACAAGTGTCACTTGCATTTCTTCCCATGCCTTCGAAAATCTCACTACATATTCAGTTTGAGGGATTTCTCCCGGGTTATACAGGTAACAAAAACTCTGTATGAATATTTCTGTGGAAAAAAACTGATCGAGTGTTTTTTATTCTTTATCTATTATTTTAATTTTATTTACCTCTGAATAGTTATTACGTGGTGTGCATGTAAGAAATTAAATTATTCATGCAAGTTGCTTTCTGCACTGGACCAAGGAATAAAACTAATGGACAAAGTTGACTTCCACAAATAAAATTTACAAAGAGTTGCAGCATACACAGCAAGATAAGTGATACTGGTCTATGAACTTTACGTTTGTCTTCGCAGTCCCCATAGATTAACATGGGGACTGGGAAGTTGTGCAATGCATGAAACTTTGAAAAGCTTTGCATTGCACAGAAAGATAATGGCATCTCAGGATGGCGTTACCTTTCTATTCCTATGGGTTTCTGCTGAAGCCTCTCCAGTTTCACAGAATCCGTTACAGTGGAAATGCTGTGCACATGCGCACAGCACTTCCTCCTTTCACCAGCAGAGCTAGGCTGCCAGTAAGTAGAGAAATTAGATCGTAACAGAAGGATCACTTCACTCCCAGAGTAGCCCTAGCCTGATGCATGCAAGCGGTCCTTAAATATGCATCACTGCAATGTGCAGCGATGCATATTTAGTAGCACCGCATCTTATTGATGCATGGATCCCACTGTGCAGAATGAAAAAACTTTGTGTATCCTTGGGGATCCAGGTTCCAGGTGTTCATGATCATGTATATCAAGAATATAGTCTCAAACATAGTGGATAGAATTAACGAAACTACAGTGGTAATACTAGCTTATTCCTATATGGAGAATTGCAGAATCTTACATCAAATCAGTGTAAGATAATATTTGGTAGCCTGTGAGCAAATTGCTGCTCACCAAATTGTAATGTTATTGCAATGTGTTAATCTCCGCATCCTCCTTCACTGGTTTGTGATCATCTTCTTCCTTAATGGAGTCATTCTAAACAGAAACTCACTGTGGTATTAAATGGTTGAGAACCAGGAAACATTGAAGCAGCATCTTCTTCTGCTCTTGGGATAAACAGTGGTGTCAAGCTCCTGTTAGAGGGCAGTTTTCTAAGCTTTTCAGACAGTGATAACTCCTTTGTCTAGTCAATTGCTATATTTTATCCATAGAAAGCCTGAGGTGAGAAAGCTAAACAAAGCCTGTTAGTTTTCTTTCATAACAAGCCTGGGTGGGGCTTTGACTGAAAGGACTGCTCTATAAATGACATTACCCAGAATTCTATTCTATGTTTGGAGCCGCTATTTACAAAATAAAAACTGTGACAATGAGAAGAACAAAATATTTATCTGGGGACAAACACTGTTTGTAGGATTTACACATATGAGCCTCTTTCAAATCCCCAAAATCACAATACACTGCTTTAAATAATGAATTTTAAAAGAATGTATTACAAAGTGATATTAAGGAGTTGTGTTACAGGGAAGGTTCCAAATAACATGGGAAGTTAAAGATAGTCTAGTGTTTCAAACTGCATTGAAGAGAAAGTATCTGCAAATATTAATAGTAAATAACATTGTTATTTATGTAGTAAGCAGGTATTATTAAATAAAGTTAATTAGAGGAAAGATAAATTATATACAAAATAATCTTCATAACATGTTTATTCTTTGTTAGAATGAGTTGCATTCAGTGACTACATTTTTTTAAAAATTGTATTAAGCTATATTTACAATTTAAATGTATTGGACCTCAATAGTTTGAAAACTAATTAAAGTAGCTAAATGTCACATATTCTACTTAGGGAATCATACTTTTGAAACCCAGTCAAGTACACCAGAGTGTCGAAGGAGCTCATAAATTAATGAGACTTTGGATTCATGAGGTCTATAGAGTCTTCTGTGACAGGCTTGTCAGCGGTCAAGAACGAAATAAGTTTTTCCGGATAGTAAAGGTAAAGAATGTAAATGTTTTCTATCTTGATCATTTAAAGCAGGAGGTTTGAACTGAATACAAAATTTAAAATACTAGTAGTAGTGTATAAAAATTAAAACGTTGTGTATTTTTCCTTTTATGAATGAAACATTTCATTTTCTGCCACTAATTCCCCAGCGCTGTACAGAGAACTCACTCACATCAGTCCCTACCCCATTGGAGCTTATAGTCTAAATCCCCTAACATACACACACAGACAGACAGAGAGAGAGACTAGGGTAGGGTCAATTTGATAGCAGCCAATTAACCTGCTAGCATGTTTTTGGAGTGTGGGGGGAAACCAGAGCACCCAGAGGAAACCCGCACAAACACGGGGAGAACATACAAACTCCAAACAGATAAGGTCATGGTCGGGAATCGAACTCATAACCCCTGTACTGTGAGGCAGAAGTGCTAACCACTACACCACTGTGCTGCCCCCCCCCCTCCCCCACACAGATAGGAGTAGGCACTAGTAAATTATAAATAGTGATTATTGTGGAATCACGAGTTTCACAAACATTTCAATGTAATAAACAGTCACACTATACAAAAGCAGGTATGTCTTGAATGACAATTCTTGTTATCACGGTGAAGTAAAATGTAAAAAAAATAATAATGTAATTGTGAAGTATATCAATACATTTACTTAGTCTCAATAATCCCAGACAATTATAAAATAGGAGCTTATCTGAATCTTAAACGGATCTTTCCGGACCTTATCTTAATACCTTAAGGGGGTATTTCAATTCAGCGCAAAGTGTCTCACTGGCATTCCGGAGATACTTTGCGCGTATATTTTTACTGAAATATTCACTCACTTTTCCTCGCATTCCATAGAGGAGCGAGAAAAACTGAGCATATATTTATACTGGAGTAACCAGAGGCGGAACTAGGATGCTGTGGGCCTCGGTGCAGGAAGGTGGGAACTGGGGCCCCTGACCCTCTGCATCTACCGTGCAGCGGGCCCATTATCTCGGCACCTGCCGCACCAATGGTAGTTCTGCTGCTGGCAGTAAAACTGCGCAGCTGCAATGTTTCTGAGAACATTGTGATTCATTGAATACCCCCTAAGACAGGAAATGCAGCATCATCCCAATAGTATCAAGGAGTCCACTGAATAGAATTTGATCACTTCCAACATCTAAAAGACTATGGATGTATCATAATATAGTAAAGTTTAAAATTCAACTTTAATAACTGTATATAATGCACATACATAAAACAATAAAAACAGGCTTATCTGGATAGGGCCAAGGTTCTTGGGTAAGTAGATGAAATCCCAGTGCCCCCTCTGCTACACAGGACCACAGGGGGTAGCAGACAGTAGTCAAGAACAAATATAACAAAGGCAATCAACTCCTTCCTGAACTCTACACATTTTGTCCTGTGGACTCCTTCATGGGGTGTTTGTAGTCCTCAGAGTGAATGGTATGCAATAAATTTGCTTCTTTATATAGTCACTATGGTAACTATAGAAGTAAGAGGCGATAAAGAATACCTATATCTCCAAAACATAAAATGCATAATTCACACAATATCTTTAAACCAAACAAAACAAACGAACAAATGAGACAGGAACTTACTGTATCAAACAGTGTTTATAGTCCCTCTTTTAAAAAAGCACTAATCATGCATGCATAATAGAGATTCGATCATATATTCAATGCCTCACATATTCAGTAGAGTGCTTGCGGCCATGAGGTATATTAGAAATGCACATTCTTATAAGAGCATCCTCGGCTATATTGTAGACCAAGTACTATAAATTGTGCTCTAACAAAGTTAGCCTAGTGCAAGTATAAACCTTTATTTAATAAAAAGATATTGTGTGTGCCATGCTATAAACTCCTTCTATCTTTACTCAATACCTCATACCCATTCCCTCTGTCTACCCCGGCATACCCGCCTCCCCTTTTCTCACCTCCAGGTACTTCTCCTCCCCTCCCCCTTAACCTCACCCCACAGCAAAGGCGCACCAGGGTTCGAGGCAAGGCACACCCCCCACTCCGACTCTTTGCTTTTACAGACCAATGTACTAACCGAGCACGCCATCTCATGTGATGTACCTGTTAAGCTATGCCATTCTGTTTTGAACACGTCTTCCACACCTTGCGTATGTGTTTGTATTGCCATGTTTATCTGTCTACTGTTAAACTTCACATTTCAAAAATAAAGAGATTAAAAAAGAAAAAGATATTGTGTTTGCATTAGAAAAAATGTCCATCAGCACTCATTATGTTTATTAAGGGCAGTTGGTTCTAGTGTTATAATATTAAAAATGCAATATATTATATAATTAATTGTATCAACTGTACAGCTCTTTGTTATTGGAACATAATATTATAAAGGGAAAATAACACTGTAACAACATACTATATATAAAACATAGGAAATATTGTATGTTCCATAACAAATCTAATATATAAATGCTTAGTGGCGTCTGTGTGTGGGAAAAAAAAAACAAGTTGCAGCGCCACCTGCTGGGCAGAGTTATACACTGACCTACTAAATTCTTAGTGTGTGTGGGAAAAAAAATTCAAAAAATGCTTAAATTTGGTAGGGCTCAAACTCATTTTCGTGAGGTAATTTTACCTCATGAACACACATGTGTAGAGGCGTGCGTTAGTGTGTGTGTGTGTGTGTGTGTGTGTGTGTGTGTGTGTGGAAAAAACTATTTTCTCAGAAAGGGCTCATCCAATTGACCTGAAATTTGGTATACTGACATTATTTGACAAAAAAATTAGAATAGTCAAGTCAGTTAACTTCCATCATCCCCCCTTCCCCCCGTGGGAGGGGTAGAAAAGGCTAAATTTACGAGTTGAGGGGTCAAACTCATTTTCGTGAGGTAATTTTACCTCATGAACACACATTAAAAATGGCGCTTGCATCGGGAAGTAACGATCTTCCCCTGAGGAGGCCTGGGCTAGGCCCAAATGCATGACAAGAACCTTTTTAAGACCTTAAGTATCTTGATTTGACTAGAATGCATGAGTATCATGCACGGGTTAACTTGTATATTATATGTAGCTTAAATAATATTCTGTATATCCTTCTTAATTGCATCTGGGGTTAAAGCCTGCCTTCAAGTTTTAACCTTTGGAGTTAAATAGATCTTTTACGAGAAAAACAGTGAGACAGATTCTAAAACTAATATTAGGAGCAACAAAAGTAGTTTAAATGTTTCAGAAAAATTAGCTTTGAGAAATCTTATGAGTAAATAAGTAATAAAATAAATAAATAGTAATTAAACAAGGTGATAAGGGAGTCAGGATCGTCTAGACACTAGCCAATTTTATATGATCTGAAAACTTATTTTGGATCACAGTTGATGTACAGTCATTGTACATGTCCAGATTTTTTATATGCAAATTAATTTTATATATATTACAGCATAACTATTTTACATTTTTAGATTTAGGTTTTATTTACAATTATGTGGGACAGCCATGGGCACAGCCTTTGCACCCGTTTTTTTTTTAACACCTTGGGGTAAATGTATGAATCTCCGGATTCTTCATCTCCGGCGTGTTCAGCCTCTTCAGCGCTTAAATTTAAAGCGGCGCTGCATTGTAAAGGGAAGTTTTCCTTTACAATGCAGCGCCACTTTAAATTTAAGCGCTGAAGAGGCTGAACACGCCGGAGATGAAGAATCCGGAGATTCATACATTTACCCCCTTGATGGGTAGTTGGCAGCAAAAGTTAATTTATGCAAAATCCAAATTTTCAGAATCTATGAAATTCTCCAAGCACTACATATTTGATATCCTCGTTAGGAAGTCCAAAAGAAAAGCTTTTAAACTATATTATGAAAATGACTATAGCTTACAATTAACATATTAAAAAGATAGTAAAATAAATTGTATTTCTGGATCTATTATTAGAGGGAACATCCAATTACACAGTAACTACCAGAAATTTTATTTCAAAAGTTGACACTAATAGCTGTCTTCATTTTGAGAATTGCCATCTGAAAAAGTGGAAAAGCAACATACCATTCTCTCAATTGTCTTGTATCAAGAGAAATTGTAGCAATAAAGAGTCAGCAGCTTATACCATATACAAGACAGTTTATGGATAGGGGCAAGACAGAGTTGAGAAAATAGTTAGGAATGACCTGTTAATTTACAGAACTGATGATCCCTCTAAGGATTCTGTCACATTTATTACTCACTTTAATTGCAAGAATGTTTATATCCAAAAGATATTGAATAAGCACTGGGATATTTTACTCATGGATCCAATTTTAAAACCAATTATAACCAGCAAACCTGATAACGTTTTTAAATATCTAGGAGTATCAAAAACATGCTAACTCTAAGGGGCGTATTTAATTGTTTGCCGTGACCGCCGAAAAACGAGCGCTCGAAAACTATTACCGTCTATACGGTAATATTGCGCGTAATTACCGTTCATACGGTAATTAACTCTCTCAATTTCAGATCGCTGCTCAGGGAGCTGCGAGCTGAAATTGAGCGAGTAATTACCGTATAAACGGTAATAGTTTTAACGCGCTCGCTTTTCGGCGGTCACGGCAAACAATTGAATACGCCCCTAAGTGCACTTAATGTCAAAAATAATGATACAAAAATTATTTTTTTTTATCTTTCAAGACACCTCTGGATTTTCTAGATGCAACCATTGTAATGAGTGCAAAGTTGCCATTGCCCAAAGAAGAACCTTTACTGACTCATAAAATTAATACTGTATCTAACTGCATGATAACATCCATATTTTATCTATTAGACTATGCTTGTGGGTTGAAATGCAATGGTAAAACCAAATGTAACCTGGCAATCAGAATATAACAAAACATTAGAAATATAAAGAATAAAGTTTTACTCTATTCACGTTTTAAACATTTTTCAATCCATCATGACTCTATTCCTCACATTTAAAGCAATTGACTAAATTGATGTATGAAAAGTCTTATCTGTGAGAGAGAGATACTTTGAATATTTACACTACATCCTCTGATGCCAAAAGGCTTAAATTATGTATTTGAGATTGCCCCGTTTATATGAATTATTATTTAACATTTATTATTCAACATATATACATTGTTTAATACATTTTTAGTAAACAATGGTTACAGTACTTTTTTTTAATATGGGTAGATGGATATTGTTATGTATAATGTTCATGAACAGGAATATGTCCTTTATGCTGTATACCGGCGGTTCCCAAAGTGTGCACCGTGGCTCCCAGGGGTGCCGCGGCGCTGTCACTGGGGTGCCGTGGGCCAGGCAAAAACAAAAGAAAGAAAACAGAAACTTACCAATCCGCCGGGCGCCGGGACCCAGCAGCCTCCTCTCTCCCGCAGCTGTCACTGACGTCATTCAGTGACAGCTGCGGGAGAGGAGGCTGCTGGGTCCCGGCGCCGCGCGGATTGGTAAGTTTCTGTCTTCTTTCTTTTTTTTTTGCATGGCACCTGGCGCGGGGCAGAGGAGGACAGAGGGCAGAGGAGGAGGACAGAGCAGAGGAGGAGGGGGACAGAGGGCAGAGGAGGAGGGGGACAGATGGCAGAGGGGGAGGGGGACAGAGGGCAGTGGAGGAGGACAGAGGGCAGACCAGGAGGACAGAGGGCAGACCAGGAGTACAGAGGACAGAGGAGGGGGACAGAGGGCAGAGGAGGGGTACAGAGGGCAGAGGAGGAGGACAGAGAGCAGACCGAGGGCAGAGGAGGAGGGGGACAGAGGGCAGACCAGGAGGACATATGGCAGAGGAGGAGGACAGAGCAGAGGAGGAGGACAGATGGGAGACAAGGAGGACAGAGAGCAGAGGATGGGGACAGAGAGCAGAGGAGGAGGGCAGAGGAGGAGGACAGAGGGCAGACCAGGAGGACAGAGGAGGAGGGGGACAGAGGACAGAGGAGGAGGGGGACAGAGGGCAGAGGAGGAGGGGGACAGAGGGCAGAGGAGGAGGGGGACAGAGGGCCGAGGAGGAGGACAGAGAGCAGAGGAGGAGGACAGATGGCAGACCAGGAGGACAGAGGGCAGAGGAGGGGGACAGAGGAGGGGGGCAGAGGGCAGAGGAGGGGGGCAGAGGAGGGGGGCAGAGAGCAGAGGAGGGGGACAGAGGAGGGGGACATATGGCAGAGGAGGAGGGCAGAGGAGGGGAGAGAGGGCAGAGGAGGGGGACAGCGTGAGAGAGGGCAGAGGAGGGGACCAGCGTGACAGAGGGCAGAGGGGGCAACATGAGAGAGGGCAGTGTGCCTGGATGCAGAGGGGGAAGTGTGCCTGGTTGCAGAGGGGGCAGTGTGCCTGGATGCAGAGGGGGCAGTGTGCCTGGATGCAGAGGGGCATTTTTGCATACAACTAAATAAGTATTTCTGTCGTGACCTAAATACTTATTACAACTTTTTGACCCAACTACCTCTAAAACAGGACTGTTCAGTAATTATTTTGGAGGGGTGCCTTGAAAAAATTTGGAGACTCTAAGGGTGCCGCGAACTGCAAAAGTTTGGGAACCACTGCTGTATACAATATTTTTATATTACATATGGTATGGTGATTTACTGTTATTTTCCCAATATAAGATGGCACCGCAGAAAATATAATCTTTCCTAAGAACACATATAGTGTAAGGTATTAACAATAGTTGTATACAAAGTTAAAAGTATATTAAGGGTCAGTTGATACAAGTAATGTAGTAGCATTTTTAGTATTAAAACACTAGACAGACTGTCCTTAATAAAGATGGCGGTCACTTATGTACATGTCTGAAATATGCTATGCATGCTCAAATTCTTTCTAAAGTGAGCACAATCATTTTTGTTATTAAATAAATGTTATACTTTAACTGATGCACTAGGGTAACTGAATAATAATGTTGTTAGAGCACAATTCAAAGTAATTGTCCTACGATATGGCCAAGGATGCTCTTTCATGAGCAATTTCTAATATACTTTGTCTAAAAAATGGGCATGCACCACTAGAATTTTTTTGTAACAAAGGGAAAATAATTACTGTTTGATGTGGGAGGCTTTTGTTTCTTTATATTTACTCAGAAGCGCTGGTTCTTGGCACTGTCTGAAGGTTGTGCCTGACCATTTTTGGCCTAGCATGCCAACCTTCTACCCACAGGTGTTTTTAATCTGAGCAGCATATAATCTGGGACTAGTAAACTACTGGACCCAGCAAGCCCAGGCAACCCCAAACTGTTTATGTATGCTGGCACTTGTAGAACTACAAGTGCCCACATACCCATGGTTGCCACAGCATGCTGGTGTTTATAGAACTACAAGCACCAGCATGCCCTGACAATATAGGACCCCCTGGGACCTGTAGTGCACCAGCAAAAGAATAATGTAAAATAACCACACGGACACTGTGCTAAAAGTCTTTATTTAACTTTATTTAACTCTGTGGGGAGTTTGTATGTTCTCCCTGTGTTTGCGTGGGTTTCCTCCAGGTGCTCTGGTTTCCTCCCACACTCCAAAAACATACTGGTAGGTAGATTGGCTGCTATTAGATTGACCTTAATCTATCTCGGTTTGTGCGTAGGTATGCTAGGTAATTTAGATTGTAAGCTCCAATGGGGACTGGTGTGTGTGAGTTCTCTGTACAGCGCTGTGAAATTAGTGGCACTAGATAAATAGATTATGATGATTTAAGATAAAAACTCCCACACACCCTCTTTTACCACTTTAATACTCACCTAAATGTGGATTATCCTCTTCTTTCTTTCTGCTGCAGCACCAACCTGGACTCCTTATGACCATGAATGTGCAATGTATTATCTATTTGTATAAAAATATTAAATTAAATTAATTAACACATAGAGCCATGTTTGTCTGCCTTTAAAATGATCTGTTTTACATCCTTATGTCCCAGAAAAAAAACAATCCTCTTCACTTCCTCCTTTGAAATATATCTGCTTCTATCACACACATTTTAATGGCCTTATCAGCTGTGTGTAGGAGTTAGGTATTTTACTGTCTAAATGACAGGATGAAAAGGTTGAAGCACACAATAGATGCAGCAGAAATGTATTTATTATTGCTCATGGCATGTGACCTTTAAGTTGAAATGAAAGCCCCTCTGGTTTACTATTTTATGTGGCTTAAAAAACTTGATAAACCAAGGCTGTTTTAACCTTTGGGTTATTAATTTTTATGAGACTCTAAAAAGAGGTGCAAGTAAGACTTAAGATATCAGACTAATCCTAAGCATTTAGAAAACACTTAGATTTTGGGAACTCAAATCGATGTTCTTAGTGTCACTGGTTACATGATAGTACACAAAAATCTAATACCGATGACCATTAAATCAAAATTCAAAGACCATCCTATATAATTGCCTTCTCCATATGCACTGCAAATAGATTCCTCCCAGATGTCTCTATGCAGTTACATTTATATTTAAAACAATTGGATGTATTTGGAACACATTGATTCATTTATCTGAATATAACACTGTAACACTGATTTGTTGCTGATTTATGTAATTTGCTAATATTAGATACAGCTGTACTCCTTGATCACGACAACTTTCTCTTTAATGTTAACCTTTTTTTGATCAAATAAAATTCCTTAAATCATGGAAAACTATCAATGGTGCTTATTTTAAGAGATAAAGTGGATTTTGTATAAGGGGATGCTATATATTCATATGAACTTAGGGAGATGTTTTTGCTGGTTTACTGTATTTTCTAATAATTAAATAATAGTGAGAAAGAGGTGTAGAATGGGCACCTGTGTTGTGATCACCTACCCAGACAGATGCTTTTGTACTTTTATTACATCACAACTGTTCAGCAACATAATATCCATTACATATTCATCATTTAGCTCACTAAAATTAACCACATACACCGAAAAATCATAATATTAAAACCACTGATGAGTGAAGTGAATAACATTGATTATCTTGTTACATTGGCACCTGTCATGGGGTGGGATATATTAAGCAGCAAATGAACAGTCAGTTCTTGAAGTTGATGTGTTGGAAGCAGGAACAATGTGAAAGTGTAAGGATCTGAGCGACTCTGACAAGGGCCAAATTGTGATAGCTAGACGACTGGTTCAGAGCATCTCCAAAACATCAGGGGGTAAATGTATTACACTCCGATTTTTTCAAGTCGCCGGAAATCGGCGAGTTTACAGCTAAAATTTAAAGGGGCGCAGACTTGAAAATATCGGAGTATAATACATTTACCCCCAGGTCTTGTGAAGTGTTCCTGATAAACAGTGGTTAGTACCTACCAAAAGTGGTCCAAGGAAGAACAACCAGAGAACTATTTCACCTACACAATGGTCTAACATCTTGGTGCCAGATACCACAGGACATCTTCAGTGGTCTTGTGGAGTCCATGCATGATATTTTGTAGGTGGGTTTAATGTTGTGGCTGATCCGTGTAAGTTGTCTAGGCCTAAAAATACTGTTATGTGCAGCTTAGTAAAATAAACGCCCAGACTCCTGTTATTTTGGGTTTCTTAGTTAATGTGTTAAATGTAATTGTAATGTAAATAGATATTCAGATATTTAGAAAATGTTTACAGCTGCGAAATAAGAATTTGCAGAATGATACAAATTTCAAATCTGTTTCTCATTTGAGTACCTGTGTATTTCATTTTTCACCTAGTTTGTTGAGTTTGATATTATTTAATGATGTGGTTCTTAACATTTCACTCTTAATGATTATCCTTGTAGGCATTATATTTAAAACAATAGACTGGTGTATAAAGCTTTAAGCATTGTACAGTTTAGTGGCTGTTTTTCCCTTGAACACATTGTTCATAATTTCAATCTACTGCTCACTCTTGGTTGCAGCTATGTATCTGTGATTTCTCTAGCGGAGAACTATTTCTATGTTTCTGTATTCTCAAAGGTTACTCTTCAATCCCAGTATCACTTTGATTGTGCTCTCAACAAAGCAAATCAGAAAACTCTGTTTCAACTGAGGAGCAAATTCTGCATTAAAATTTTTTGAACCTTTTTACTCAACCATGGATTTATATTCTTTAAAGACTGGCATGGTTTTCAGAATCTAGCCACAGCCTCAGAACAATGTGTTTATGTTTGGGTGGTTATATATATCTATATATGTATAGAAAATTCCATTGAGTGTTTCATAAACAATGGCTTGTATTATTTTTATTTTTCTTCTTATAAGAACATATACCATTTTAAAACTATATTGACTGTACAATAGATAACCATTTAATAAATGTTTTATGTTAAACTAACATTATTTTAAAAAAACTGCAAATATTATTACATTGTAATTTTGGAATTCGATTACCATGGAATGCCAATCATGTTGACACTGTGTCTCAGCCTTCAAATCTTTCAACTCATTGGGAAAATTCACTTCTTTATTAGAGCCTACCCTACCACTACATACACACATAATGTTGTATTCTCGGTCCTTCCCCAATCTCCACTCTGAGCCGCACTGACTCCTCTTTCCTTTTTCTACTAGATTGTCAACTCCCGAGCAAACCCTCCCTACACTTGTTTTCATGTCTGCATTTGTTTTGTCTACTTGGTATGTTTTCATATGCTCTGCTTTTCTCACTCTCCAGTACTGTTGTTCCTCACAAATCAATGACAATAATAATCACAATTCTGTAAAAATAAAAAAAAACTATAGTTGCACAACAAAATGTTGTTTATAGAGGGCAGTTTATGACTGCCATCAGGCCTGGCTTTGCAGAAAGGCCACATAGGAACTAATATAATCCAGCACAGCTGCAGGCTACAACTTATATTTCTTGTAATTCAATATTTTTGTTTTTTGTTTTTCTCTATTTATGGATTGTTTGTGCTTCTCCAGAGCTATGGGGCTGGGTATGATGGGGCACATGTGCCTGTCAGTATAAATAAAATCACTCTACTGGTAGAATATATTTGTCACGCTTTGGTACTCTGGACTCTTGGATCTGCCCAACTAGATGTGACTCCTAGCAGGGCGCGGAGTCTAACGGATGAATGGTCTTCACCAGGGGTCACCACAAGGTGACTTGGGTTTAGCAGCGTTCGCCCGCAGGTCGCGGTCCCTACCAGGAGTGTTAGGCAAGGTCCCAGGGGAGTGGCTTGTAAATGATATATAGACACACTGATGATGTTGAGATGTAAGTTCTAAGACCAAACAGCGGAGTGAAGACAGATGCAGGATGAACAATACAATCAGCGGTTTAATGATGATTAGAGGTTGAACAGAACAGTCTTAGTATATTGACACAAGGAGATCAAATGGCAGTGTGAACCATTCCACTAGCAGCGTAACAAGAAGGAATATAGCTTTTGTAATATAACGGCACATTCAATAGTAGAAATTGCATGGACAGTCCAGCAGCAGTATGGTAATGACAAATGCAGCTTAGGGATTTGGAACCACAATTATGGAAGCACGATAAGAGAGGTAACAGTCCAGCCAGCAAAGTAATAACGATAAGTGCAGCCAAAGTGGAATACCCCATAGTACAACTATGTACATGGATAACAGTGCAGCAGGAATGGTTCAGCCAACAGAAGTAGATGAGATCAAGCAGCTTAAATAATATGACCTGTAATGCAACCGAGTCACAGAGACAGATGCAGAGTAGATGAGCCAGGCAGCACGACAGTAAGAGTTGGAGTGATTTGAGCAGAGAAGCCTGGAGAGCTGTGACCCAACGGAGACAGATGTAGCTTGAGTAGTTCAGCCCGTGGAGCGTTAACACAGCACCGTCAGATGTAGCTTGAGCAGCACAGCCCGTGTAGCAGCGACACAGGGGAGACAAGTGTAGCTTAAGCGGTCCAGCCCGTGGAACGGCAATACAGTGGAGACAGGTGCAGCTTGAGTAGTATAGCCCGTGGAACAGCAACACAGTGGAGACAGGTGCAGCTTGAGCAGTATAGTCCATGGAACAGCAACACAGCGGAGACAGGTGCAGCTTGAGCAGTATAGTCCATGGAACAGCAACACAGCGGAGACAGGTGCAGCTTGAGCAGTATACCCCGTGGAACAGCAACACAGCAGAGACAGGTGCAGCTTGAGCAGTATAGCCCATGGAACAGCAACACAGTGGAGACAGGTGCAGCTTGAGCAGTATAGTCCATGGAACAGCAACACAGCGGAGACAGGTGCAGCTTGAGCAGTATACCCCGTGGAACAGCAACACAGCAGAGACAGGTGCAGCTTGAGCAGTATAGCCCATGGAACAGCAACACAGTGGAGACAGGTGCAGCTTGAGCAGTATAGTCCATGGAACAGCAACACAGCGGAGACAGGTGCAGCTTGAGCAGTATAGCCCGTGGAACAGCAACATAGCGGAGAAAGGTGCAGCTTGAGCAGTATAGCCCGTGGAACAGCAACACAGCGGAGACAGGTGCAGCTTGAGCAGTATAGCCCATGAAACAGCAACACAGCGAGACAGGTGCAGCTTGAGCAGTATAGCCCATGAAACAGCAACACAGCGGAGACAGGTGCAGCTTGAGCAGTATAGCCCATGAAACAGCAACACAGCGAGACAGGTGCAGCTTGAGCAGTATAGCCCATGAAACAGCAACACAGCGAGACAGGTGCAGCTTGAGCAGTATAGCCCGTAGAACAGCAACACACAGCAGAGGCACTGATGATCCAGGTGGAGGCACAGGGAATAGGCAGGATCCTAATCAGACAGGTAACTTGATCAACAGGCCCCGAGGAAAGGGAGGAAGTGCCTTTTCAAGTTTAGAGCCAGAACCAGGAACCAATAGGAATCTTGCTACAGACAGACAAGTACTAGGTCTGTGCATGTGCAGATCCAACACTAGGAGCTGAAGTCTGTTTAATGAGGGACAGGTGAGTGTCTTAGTCTTCGGTTATGGAAGCCGAATGAGCACCGTGTGACAATATTCATTTGTTTTATACAAATTGAATTAAATGGACTTTGGAAGCTCTGCATCAAAGTGGAGAGAGGAGAAGTCAAACCAAAGGGGCCTAGAGTTATGAGGAATGTAACCTAGCAGTTATACTTTATTTGGCTGCGTGCCTGCAGTTATTTCATAGCACTTAATGCTGGGCGCACACAGTGCTAGTCACACAATCTGATCTGGTATTGCATAATATTTCACCTGAATAGAAGCCCGATAACCACTTATAATCTAGTCAAAAGCATTTGTAATCTTATCACTCATGTTGAAAAATGTGATCAGAGAGCTAGCAGCCTGTGTCTGCCGTCGTCCTTTGGGCACACGATTTGACCCCAGTGAAGCTACCAGACATCTGGCCATACAGACCCAGTGCCAAAAAGACAAATCTTGTTCAATTTGGTCACCTACATATATGTTCAAACTGGACAGTAATTAGGTTTTTCTGGTTATGTGTGTGGTCACCTTTTGCCATGCACTCAGGCACCAAGTCAGTGCACTGTAAATTTAAACCACAAATGGGCAGCACATTTGTTTTTGGACTCATCTAAAGAGTTGTGCACCCATTAACATTTGCTACAGTACTGCTTATATTATTATTATTCTTGCTGATAGAATAATTTTTTTTAATATAGCTCCTGTGTGTGGAGGGGTATAGTAAGTGGAATTGGTCCATTTTCAAATACGGTTTATGTAAAATTTGTAAAATGTCTAATTTGTTTATAGTATATGATTTATGTGTCAGCATAAAATCACACAAAACGTAGTTATTATAACTAATACAGCCGAAATTATATAGGTAAGTATGCCAACCACACTCAGCCAAAACATTATGCAATAAATAGTATGTGTGAAAGCAGTTGCAATAAATAGTATGTGTGAAAGCAGTTCTTTATTGTGTGTTGTTCAATGCATTGCATTACATTTTCAAAAGCATTTTATTCTGTAATTCCACAACATTTTAAGCTGAAATCTTCATAGTCCTGATAATCTGACTCTCTTTCCATAAATGATTCCTAAATAAATATATATATATATATATATATATATATATATATATATATATATATATATATATATATATAATATCATTATCCACTTGGAAAATAGGTTGTCGTTTTTCACTTTGGACAACTGACTTTGGGCATCACCCAATTAAAATGATTACACATTTGATGTGGAAAACCACAGCTGCTAGTTAATATTAATGTTGTGACAACTAGGTGAGCAGGTTGAGCCTCTGATATATGTAGCATTGTTTATTCAGGCATGATGTGCAATATTCATACCCTAGCCTTTCATAATTATACTTCAAGAGCAGTGCTGCTCTGGCAAGCCATTTAACAAAGATTGTCCTCACAGCCAGTAGTGCTTTGTAAAATGAAAGGTATGGCATCTGCTCTCTAATTATTCATGTTCTGTACAAGCAGGGGAATTGATCATAAAAGAAGAATGTACCTGTTCTGCCAAAGCACCAGGGGATTTTGCATCTTGGTTAACTGTACGGATGAGCACAGCCAAGCCATGTTTATATAGTTCGCTGCAACTGTTGTGAGAAAAATATATACCTCTAGATATGCATTCTTCTGAGTCTGTAAACCTATTTCCCAACTTGTGGATGAATCATCTTGAGTTAAACATTATAAAGCAGTGAGCTGGTATTATCCAGGGTCCAACATGTTTCAGGAGGAGGCATAAAACTCAATTTAACTGGGGGCTTTGTTAGCTGTGCTTACTTGTGTGTTAAGCAACCAGTGCAGCTATGAAGCTAAATGATTCTCCACTATAACTTACAAACTACTATGTTGAAGACAATTAACTTAATGCGTCCTGTTCTTGCGAATTGACTAAATGAGTCACTTGAAAAAAATCTTTACAGATACTAATTAAATTTCGAAAACACTGACATTTATGGCTACAGAATGCAGTCTTCATAATTAGCAGCATATTTCTGTACATCATAATGCCAAGTACTAGGAAGCTCCTTATATTACAGAAGCTGTTGCAAGCCAGTAAGAATGTCAGAGGATGCTGTTGTTTTTAATCTGCAAACACCATTCCTGCACATCAAGGCAATAAGTAGTTCCACTTACCGATTCTGCTAATAACAATTAAATCAAAGAGGGTGGAATAAATCTACGGAACAATTAGCCTATTTACTAATAGTAAAACCTGTTCTTATGTCATAAAAAGTGGGGTTTTTTTGTGCACAGCTCATATATCGAATTATTTTGTGTAATGGCACATGACAGTAATTGTCTAGGTGTGCGCTTACTTTTCTAATTTGCCCTTATTACATTAGTGAATCATTAGAACTAAAATACAAGTGTACTTACATAAAAGAGCTACTAATAACATTTGAAAACAAATTTATGTGCAAGTTGAAGGGGCTTTTAAGTACAAAAAAATATGCAACACAAAGTTAGCCTCCTATAAAAATGTGGTTACCACTAATCACTGTTCTTCACCACTTGTAGCAGAGGTAGTTTATCAAACAAGTGGAATGCATTTAAACAACAGAAAAGAGCTCAGGGGTTTAGACTAGAGATGTTCACTGACCCCTGTGTTTTGGTTTTGTTTTTGGTTTTGGATCTGGATTACCGTCGTGTTTTGGTTTTGGTTTTGCAAAACTGCCTTTGCGTGTTTTGGTTTTGGTTTTGTTTGGTTTTGTTTTGCCATTTTACCTAATTTAGTGCTCCACTAGTTTCTTGGATAAGTGAGGTAATTCTAAAGCTAATAAATTATGACAAAAACAGTTTAATCCCTGGTAGGCCGTCCTTAATGTGAACACTTGCCTGCAAATTATACAGACAAACCTGGTTGTCTACCTCCTCCATCTTTGATTATTGGCAATGTAGCCATCGTCTTTGGGTGTATATTACACCCTCCACTTGTAGTTGAATAGAAAAAAAACAGCCTGCATAGACTGTGGGATTAGAAAGTAAAAAATAAATGGACCACGGTAGTTTGGACACTATCTATGCCCCCCCCCCCCCCCCCCCCCCCCCCGCCCTCCACTTGAAGTTGAATAGAAAAAAAGCAGCCTGCATAGACTGTGGAATTAGAAAGTAAAAATAAATGGACCAAGGTAGTTTGGTAGCTATCTATGCCCCCCCCCCCCCCGCCCTCCACTTGTAGTTGAATAGAAAAAAAAGCAGCCTGCATAGGCTGTGGAATTAGAAAGTAAAAATAAATGGACCAAGGTAGTTTGGTATCTGTCTGCATCAGACCCCCTCTCCACTAGGAGTAAAATAGAAAACTATTCAGCCATTATAGAGTCTAGAATATAAATAGAAATTGATAAAGGCAATTTGGTATCTGTCTGCATCATCCTCATCAACATCATCATTAGTGCCCTCGTCACCTACACAAATCTCCCCCTCATCCTCTTCTAATTCAAAAGTGGCATCCTCAATTGGTGTATCACACATCAGCAGAACTGCTGAAAGGAACCTTCTTTATGGGTACACTGTCACTAACAGAATGTTCACGATTAGACATACCACTGGTGGATGGACTCTCCACAGGGATTGGTGTCATTTCTGATTCAGAGCATACATTATCCTCTAATGCCTTACTGTTTTCTTGCAGCTCGGCTTTCACCTGTAACAGTACTTGTGCACCACTTTTAGACTCCAAATTACTTTGTTTTGCCTTCTCACGTGTACAAGAAGAAGGCTCAGTAACATTTTTTGATCTGCCACTAATAGAGAAAGGCGAAGGCCTCATTCTTTCTTTGCCACTGCGTGTGTAGAATGACATGTTGGCAATTTTTTTTTTATCGGCAGTTAACTTTTTCTCAGTTACACTTCTTTTTCCCTTCAACATGGTAATTTTTTTTTTTTGGGGGGTGTGTGTTTTTTTGACTGATTTCAAAAGACTGTGTAGTTTGACATCGCCTTTCCCAGACGACGTACTGGGAACACTACCATCAGGACTGGTGACATAACCTGGTTGCTCATTCTGCTCATATGTGGACTGCTTTGAATCCATTATGAGCCCAAAGCACTTGTAGTGCTACAAATTGTTTTAGATACTGCTGAAAAATAGTACTTTTGCATTAATATTTCTGGCTGTCAAAAGAATGGGGGGACACCCCAAAAGCACTTGGAGGGCTAAAAATAATTTTTCAGATTGTTGACAAACAGGACTTTTGACAGCCAGAAATATTAATGCAAAAGAATGGGGGACACCCCAAAAGCACTTGAGAGTGCTAAAAATAATTTTTAAGATTGCTGACAAACAGGACTTTTGACAGCCAGAAATATTAATGCAAAACAATGGGGGACACCCCAAAAGCACTTGAGAGTGCTAAAAATAATTTTTAAGATTGCTGACAAACAGGACTTTTGACAGCCAGAAATATTAATGCAAAAGAATGGGGGACACCCCAAAGCACTTGTAGTGCCAAATATTGAAAAAAATACTCCTCTATCCTCCTCTCTTCTCTATCAATTGTTATCAGAATTGTAATCAATCAGAATTGTTATCAGAATTGTATTCTCTGTCCCTGCTCTAATCAGCCTGTGACTACACCCTGCTCTCTCCCTCTGTCAAATGGCGATGGATTGCTGTGGAGGTAGGTATTTAAAATTTTCAAATATTGCGAGAACCGAGCACCGAGATCTGACAATGTCACAATGACGTTCGGCCTTGATTTGGAATCCGAGCGGGCGGGAGAGTACCGAGCCTGCTCGTCTCGGTACTCGGATAGGTAAAGTTCAGGTGGGTTTGGTTCTCGGGGAACCGAGCCCGCCCATCTCTAGTTTAGACCCAGAAGTTTTCTGTGACAAGCAAGGAACAGGGAGACATGTCGGTAGCTATAGAAACCATAACTAAAATTATCTCTTACTAACCTGCAATGTTACTTTGACCGTCTGTTGAAGTTATACAGCAATGTAAAAAAAAAAAAAATGCAACCAATGTTCTCTTTGTGGAGTGGTGTAGTGTGTCATCCATGACTCTTAACTGGTATTAACCTTAGGCTCACCACCTGGCTGTGTAGCTAAATCTCTCAATCTCTTTCAATTCTGTTTTATATGGGTTAGATTAGGTGTGATATATAGGAGGCACATGGAGTGGTGTACATAGTTGCTGGAAATAATAGGTACCAGGTCATCTTCTGTGGTGAATAAACTACTATGCATTTATTTACATGACCATAAATACAGTGTTTTATGTTCACCTTAATCACAGTAACTAGATTTGAACTAGGTCTAAAGCTATCTGCACATTTTAAATTTGGTCCCCTCCACTTGTTTGCCAAGGTTCAAAATTGTCCCTTCTAGCTACATTTACTCTTAACTCTATGAGGTCCGATGGAATATATTGTTGCAACACATCTGGATCATGCATTATATTCATCCAAATCATCACTCCAACTCATTGGGCTTAATGTGAGACAGTGGCTTCACTAGTCCTAAGAGTTGATAATCACCTGCTTAACGTGTATGCTCACTACTCTCTTCATATTCTGTGGCTTTTGGGTAATACTCATCTTTCCCCTAACCCCCACTGTGTCTTCTAATCAGTCCTTTGTTTTTCCCATTGGCTAATATTTTCCAGTTCTCTACTCTAGAGACCACATATATCTCAGCGTGTACCCATGCTCTAAGATTCTAATTTTTACACAGGATCAGCTACACTCTAAGCTCTCTTCTTCCAGTTGACACATGCTGTGCTATTAATTTCAACTTTGCTTCTATCTCTTTCTATACTCATCTCACTTGTTCTGCTCCCACTTTCCATAAAACATTCCCGGGACTGCGTACACCTGGGCTTTACATATAAAAAAAACTGGGTTACCACCATGAGATAGGAGCCACCAGTGTCTCTACTTTATTAGCTCCATGTACGTGGATAACTACAGATCATCTTCAGAACACCAAGCAAGTATGTATATGTATATATACATTTTTCCTACTGCCACTTCTACATTTTCATGCTACCACTATTAAAAGTCCACTTCAATATAAATACACTACATTTCCTCTACAGTGTTAGGTGCCTTATTTATAGGTCCCTCTAGTACAGAATGGGTGAGGGAGGAGTAGAAACAAACCACCCAACCTTCTGTGATTGGGGGCATGTAGAAAAAGTGCAGTGTGCGTCTGGGAAAATCCATAGTAGGTGGTGGGCAGGACAGAGTAATGACCTGCAAAGTTGTCCTGCAAGCTCTGCCATTCACCACGAGCACATGGAACTGTGAACTCCAGAAGAAAAAGTGTTGTTTTTTTCAAATAATTTTCCCCCATGCAATACATTTATTAGGATGTTCTTAATGTCTGCTGAACATAAAATACATTGTTACAGTTGCTTCTGATTGTAAACACATGTCATAGCATGCATACAAAGCTATCATCACTACTGATCAGGACTTAGTATAGCCCTGTAGCAGGAGCAAGAGATATCGACAAACAAGTAACTTTGAGATGCCCAAAGCTTGATTTGGACAGGGCTGCGTGTGCTTGTGTGTGGCACACCCTTACTATACATTGACTATGGCAAAACGCCCCTTTCCCAAAATTAGGCTGTAGTAAGTGTCCTTTGCGTTCGGACATGGAGCGGACAGGGCCGCGCTTACTGGCACCTGTCCAGAAAACAGAGTGATTTTGCGTATGATATGCTCAAAATCGTCAGATACACGAATCAGACCCCATGATTCACCCTTGGGTGGTTCCTTGAGAATAAGTGAGTAGGAAAGACAAGGATAGAGATAGGCGCTAAGCGCATGGATGACATCCCCCTCCACCTTTACATCTTCACACTCAGGGGTATATTTACTAAACTGCAGGTTTGAAAAAGTGGAGATGTAGCAACCAATCAGATTCTAGCTGTCATTTTGTAGAGTTCACTAAATAAA
Source organism: Mixophyes fleayi (assembly GCF_038048845.1). Taxonomy (NCBI): domain Eukaryota; kingdom Metazoa; phylum Chordata; class Amphibia; order Anura; family Limnodynastidae; genus Mixophyes; species Mixophyes fleayi. The sequence continues at coordinate 216,266,662 of NC_134405.1, forward strand.
TGAAAGCTAGAATCTGATTGATTGTCACAGGCAACATCTCCACTTTTTCAAACCCGCAGTTTAGTAAATCTAGCCGTCAGTAGTGCTCGTTCATGCTTCTGCTTTGCTATACAGATCTTATTTTAACGAAAACTTAATGAGTGGCAAAGATTGCTGTGACCCATTTAGAAAGCTAAGTGGAGTTGAGTTTCGAACACACAGGATCATATTCATTGATTGGGGATGGGGTGGCTTATGAGTGGGATTTTAAATTAAGAATGAGCTTTAAGGTGTGGAAGGCGAAGGGGCACTTCGAGTTTACTAGCCTGGGGCAGCCCGAACCCTTAATCAAACCCTGATCAAACTTCTGTCATTTCTGATCTGCCTTGTTTAAAACATGTCTCCCAATTTAATTTATAAAATCCATTTTTTTTATTACATACACAATGTGTCAATAAAAATCTGAGGGTATTTTTTAAGAAATACTCCTTCAAGTAAATTGAAGGGTTAGCAACTCTGCTACAAACGGGATTAGAGCCTGTCTAAAATAAGTCCACCTTATTATTAGAGTATTACAGAGCTGACCTCCATTTTGTGAGAAAATATATGGTGTTCTTTATTACTGTGCAATACTGACTAAACATATAATTGTGAGGCAAGACAAATATAAGAAATTGAAATGGATTTCTTATATTCTTCCTGAAACTACAAATGCATCATTTTATACACAGAAAATGATTTACTGTTTCACAGTGAAACAGCTGAAAGTGACAGATTACATCAAATCCACACACTTAATGGGAACAACTAGTACATTCAATGTCCGTTTTGTGTATAGCTGGTTACTAGATTACATAGCAACCCATTTTCAGTATGTGGAGTATAAAAACGTCCTATTAGTGCTTTTATCCAGTGCTTGCAATTCGGAAATATTAGAAAATAATATCACTACTATGTTTTTATGTAAACTTGCTAACATCGGTATACATATATAAAAAAATAAATAGGCTGGAAGTATATGTGATGTGTTTACTTGTTTTGCCTTGTTATACATCTGAAAAAACCACCAAGGGATTGTTGAATGTCATGCACATAAATTAAAATATTAACATGTGACAGAAAGGTCAATGGTAATATAATAAAAAATACTGCACTGTACAAGACTATACAAGTGCAAAATGCCTATTCTTAGTGTGACTACTATTATAAAGCCTGAATTGAACTAAAGATCAGTTAATATCAGTAATAAATATTATAACATTCTTTTTCTTTCTCCTTTGTTTCTTTAGAATGTTGTACAGTCTCAATTTAAAGAGAAAATGACCAACCTCTTCACTCATCTAGTGATCGGGAGAGAGATACAGGATGATGATATGCGCAATCTTTTCTTTGGAGATTATGCAGTTCCAAAAAGCGCACAGAAGTCTGAAAAGTTTTATAATGAAATTATGGACATGGATGACCTGAAAATTGTAAGCATGCTGTATATACATTTAAAGCGAGTGTTCAGACTGCGTATATTATCATAATCTACTAATCTTATTACCATATATGGTTATTAAGTAATGCAGGAAGGCTACAACAACCAATAAGATTTGATCAGAAATGTGAAATTTCTTCTACTTCAACCATTTTTTGTAGACTGACTTGTGTGTTTAGGGTTGTTGTCTTGCTGTAAGATCCACCCTCTGTTGAGCTTCTGTTCATGGACAGACACCGTGAAATTCTCCTGTAGAATTTGATGGTACAATCTGGAATTCATAGTTCCACCAATGGTGGCAAATCCTGGTCCTATGGCAGCAAAACAGGCCGACAGTACAATACGACCACCACAGTGTTTCATGGTTGGGATGAGGTTCTTATGTTAGAATGCATTGTTTGGTTTTCGTCAAACATAATGTTTCTCATTTAAGTCAAAATGTTCTATTTTAGACTCATTCATCCACTGAGAATTCTTCCAGTCTTCTGGCTAATACAGGCTGTCTTTAGAGAACTTAAAATGGGCAGCAATGCATATCTGGGAAAGTAGTTCTTCCTTTCACACTATTCTTATTCAGTGTTTGCCTGATAGTGGATTCATGAGCACTGACATTAGCCAGTGTAAGAGTTGCCTGTAAATCCTTTGATGTTACACTGGGGTTCTTGAGATCTCCCAGAATTTTATAGATCTTGCTCTTGTAGTGATTTTTGCTGGACTCTCCTGGAGAGAGTAACAATCATGTTTACTTTTCTTTATTTGTACACTATCTGACTGACAGTGGACTGACGAAGTCCAAAATCTTTTGAAATCTTCTGCCTGAGCAGCATCAACAAGTCTTTTTCTGTGGTCCTTAGAAATCTCTTTTGATTGAGTGATGACATGCATTCACAAGATTGCTTGGTAGTGAAGACTCAGGTTTATATAGGTCAGGGCCAGCCAAACTGACACCTGAATGTCATCCCATTGATTAATATACCTGACTAATTATCACAATTAATAGAACTGATACTAGAAATTCATATATTTTTTCTGACAAATACATTTAATGTTGGACCACTTTGATGAATAACTGAATGAAAAAGTATATCCTTTTGTGTTCTATTTAACTGATGGTGTTCTCGTTATCAATTTTTATGACTCAGAAGAACATTTAAGGTCACATTTCTGCAGAATTTCAGAAGATTCTAAAGGATTCACAAACTTTCAGTGTATATCGGTTTCTTTGTGCAACACATTAAATGATCACTGGAATCCACACAATTATTATTTCTTAAAGCAAATGGGTTCATTATTTAGAGCTAAATAAATCAATTATGGGTTTATTGTTTTTGTCCCCAGATCTTACATTTACAAGTCCAGCAGGCCCGAACTATAACTTTTTATTTTATTTAGGGTAACTAATATTTTTCCTTTATTTTATCTGTAAAAATTAAAAAAGATCAACTTGCATACAAGAAAATATATTTATCTCATTTGTTTTTCATACTGCAATTGTTTCAAACTGTAGTCTCCATAGGAGACTCACTTTTTAAAAATTCTCTTCAATAAATATAATTTGATAGATTGTCTGTTTATTTGCTTTTCCTGTTTGTTTTTGTCCTTTTCATTTCCTTAAAAAACAAACACACACAAAAAAAGAATAGCCATCACCATAAATAACAAATCTCTTCTGCCCTGCAGCAATAAAGGCTGACAAAGACTGCAGATTTTTGTTCATTACAACTGATAAATGATGTGCATTTTATTGGTACTAGTAGAAAAGTACCAAGTGAATGGAAGATGCTTTATTTGTTCATACTTTAAAGGATTGGAGAAAAGTTTTAACCTAAAGTATTACCCTCCAAAATAAAATTGCTAAATTAAATGTTAAGTTTTCTTAAACTAAAATAATAATACTAATAATAAAAAAAAAAATCACCAAAAATCATGGTAATCAACTTTATAAATGACTATGCCATAGTGGTTTTTGTGCTTGCTATTTAAAGGTGTGACAGCATGGACATGATTCACAGACATACAGCACAGTGCGTTGTATTGCAAATGAACCTGCAAACAGTGGTGAGAATAATACATTGGAGAAGACCACTTGGCAAGGGTAACTATCAGAGACTCATCATGATACAGCTGATGTCCATGGAGTGGAGAAGATAGAATTGTGAGGGACAAACGTGTAGTCAATAAACAGGCAAACAAACAAGACTTTTAAAGCACCATCAAACAAGCAAAATTCCAGCTTTGCTCATGCAAAGATTGGTAGGCGTGTGGGTTTTTAACATAGTGTTGTAGTTAGTTGTCATCTGTAGGGGTTAGGTACGTGGACCCCAATGGTTAAGTCTTTAACCACTTAAGCTGCGGGGTCCATACATTGGTGCTTTACATTAACATTGATCTAGGTTGCACTGACATCAAACTGAAGTGCCGGAGATTGTGTCTTCGGAATGACTGCCTGTCTGCATGCCGGTGCCATTGGAAATCTGGAGCATCGGTTTTCGTTTAAGTCTGTTTATATTATATTAGTTTTTTTATGAAATCCGAATTTTTTTGTAGGTCTCAAGCTTGTCGGAGTTCACGGCAGCGTTAAAACAATTACCACTGATCTGTAGCTGGTATTGCATCAGTGAGGAGCAGACTCCCACTTTAAGAGCAGACACCTCTAGGCTTGGCAGGATGCAGTCTGAAAAATTTGGTAAGCTGAACAGGTGCAAAAATATCAGTCAACTTAATCTAAGAGCATTCCTAAGCCCTTCCAGTGCAACAGGTACTGCACACCTCTCCCTGATCTGCGGGCATCAATATTCGACTGGATGATGTATTTGTGGTGGCCCTCTACTTTTACTGTTGAATGAAGAACCATCTTTCATCTTGGAAGCTGGACCTTCGCCACTGGTTTCAGAAGGGAGACATGAAAAATCGGGTGAATTCAGAAAGAAGGTGGCAGTTGTAACCTGTATGCCACTGATGTTATCTTACTGCTAATTTGGTACGGATCAATTAACTTAGGCACCTTCAAATTGATGTTACATGTGGAAAGACACACTTTATCACACATTGAGAATACTGGCAGCTCCCATCTCCTCTGGTCCACAGACCTTTATTTGGTTGATAGTCCCTAGATATCCTGCACGTGCTTTTCTACCAAAGGAACACCAGAAATGGCATGGGAAGACATTCTTTTTGCCAAGTGGAAACTGTGGTTAAATTAGATTGGGGAAGTCCTTATGGAGTCCTGCAGCAGTTTGGTTCTTAAGAACTCTGCTCATGCAAGAAATATGGACCAGTCATCCTGGGCATCCTAGTCAAAGCACCAAATAAAATGCTGAAAGTATCAGGAGCTCAGAGAACAGGGTGCATGGCACTTTTTCTGTGCACAGCTAGTGAAATAATGGAAAAAGAAGTTGACAAACTTATTTTAGTTGGCCACAAGAATTCCCAGAGGGACAAATTCATTATTTTCCTAATGACAAGATTCTCTGCCATTCGTGAGTTGAGTTCCCATTGCAGGACCTCCAGTTGGCTGGGAGGAGCAAAACTCGTGCCTTTGGTTGCCTCTGGCACTTTGGTGAGTGCTGCTGTTTTGACCTGGGTCCTGTCCATAAACTCTGAAGAGATGATTGCTCCCAGAATCAAGCCTGGAAGGTGGCTTCATCCTCCATGGTGGATTGTTTGATAGAAGTCTGCCCGGAGAGTGCATTGGCACATTGGAACATTAGAAAATTGTAAAACATGCTTTGTGACGTCCCCTGATTTTGGCCAACAGTTTGTACTGCAGACCAATGCTTTGGACATGGGTTTTCAAGCAGACCTGAGCCAGGGCTTTGAGGGGATACAAGCATTGCAGTTTTTCACATCAAATACGCATTTATTATGTACTCGGAGATCACAGATAAATCTATAACCTTTTAAGACAAAGATCTCTTATTCAGACACAAATTCTGTATCACAATAATGCTATTTATCATATTTATACATTTATTTATAAAATTATATTAATCATATTTATACATGAATCAGCCAATCATTATTCTTGATGATTATCATGTGATTATTGTAGCAACGTGCATGCTAAAATGTGGGGCACTTGCATAAAAACAGGGTGTTATAGACCCAACATGGAACTGGAAGTCAATAATACAGTGGATATAAAAAGTCTACACACCTGTCACGGTTCTTACGAGGAGTCTCGGTAGATGTAGCGAAACCAGGAGATTCGAACAGTTTGGCACTACTCCAACAGGGCGCGGAGTCTAACGAGGAGACGGTGTTCACCAGGAACCGAAGCAAAGCGGTATGGGCTTAGCGGCGTCACCTCGCAGGTCGCGGTCCCTACTAGAGTACTGTACGGAAGTCCCAGGGAAGACTACAGGCAGTAGTACCGTAGGAAGGATGATCGATACCTTAAGTAATGGTAATGAAGATAATGCAGATCGGTGTAACTCTGTAAACCACTGTGTGGTGTAAAGTTCAGGAGAATGAGCATCAGCTCTGAAGACAACTGTAGGGGAGATGTCCAAAGATGAGCGTCAGCTCTGCAGACCACTATGTGATAAAAGTTCAGGAGAATGAGCGTCAGCTCTAAAGACAAATGTAGTAAAGATGTCCGAAGATAAGCGTCAGCTCTGCAGGCCACTATGTGGCGGAGAGTTCCGTAGAGTGAGCGTCAGCTCTGCAGGCCACTATGTGGCGGAGAGTTCCGTAGAGTGAGCGTCAGCTCTGCAGACCACTATGTGGCGGAGAGTTCCGTAGAGTGAGCATCAGCTCTGCAGGCCACTATGTGGTAAAAGTTCAGGAGGATGAGCGTCAGCTCTGAAGACAAATGTAATGAAGATGTCTAAAGAGGAGCGTCAGCTCTGCAGTCCAGAAAGGAGGTAGATAACTGGAAAGTATCAGGAAGCCACTTCAATCACCAGGAGGTAACACAAAGAACAGGCACTGAAGATAGAGAGGAGGTGCCTTTTAAACTTGTCGCCAGTGAGAAGGACCAATCAGCAGGGAGCATGAGAATTGGAGTCATCGCAGACCCGAATCCAAGATGGCGGCGCCCAGCGGGGAGCGGAGCGCCGATGAGAGGTGAGTTTTGGCGGGTGTCAGGTGCACTGCCTGAACACCCGGCGCGTGATAGTACCCCCCCCTTTAAAGATGGGCACTGCACGTCTACTGCAAGGTTTCAGAGGAAACTTCTTGTGGAATTTATCCAGCAGGTAGGGAGCGTGGATGTCAGAGGCACGAACCCAAGAGCGCTCTTCGGGGCCGAAGCCCTTCCAATCATCGAGGTATTTCAAGCCGCCTTTACAATTTTTCGAGTCCAAGATTTGTTTGAGTTCGAACTCTTCCTCTTGATGGACTCCAGGAGTGGTGGAAGGAGCTACCGAAGTAAATCGATTAATCTTCAGAGGTTTTAATAAAGACACATGGAAAGAGTTAACAATACGAAGAGATGCTGGTAATCGTAATTTAAAGCAGACTGGGTTAATAACTTCAGAGATGCTGTATGGGCCAATAAATCGCGGAGCCAATTTTATGCAGGGGACTCTGAGGCGTATATTCTTGGTGGAGAGCCACACTCTATCACCAACCTTGAAGATGGGAAGAAATCGTCGTTTTTTATCCGCGGCCAGTTTGTAGCGTGTAGAAATTTTCTTAAGGCAAAACCTTACTTGTCTCCAAATGGTGAGGAATTTGTTATATAGAGAATTGGCTGCAGGCACCTGGGTGGGTAGGAGGGACACAAATTCAGGAAGGGACGGATGATGTCCATAGACCACTAAGAAAGGAGATTTGGAAGAGGACTCGTGGAAGGCATTATTGTGGGCAAACTCCGCCCATGGTAGAAGATCAACCCAGTTGTCCTGGTTGGCAGAAGAGAACATCCTGAGGTAAGTCTCCAGATCCTGGTTCACCCTTTCGGTCTGTCCATTGGATTGAGGATGATATCCAGATGATAAACTCAGTTTGATACCCAATAATTTGCAGAGAGCTCTCCAAAACTTTGAAACGAATTGGACACCTCGATCGTAAATTATGTTGAGCGGACAACCATGTAGGCGAAATATCTCCTTAACAAAGTGGACCGCCAGGCCTGGAGAGGATGGAAGACCCGGAAGTGCCGTGAAATGGGCCATTTTAGAAAATCAATCCACTACCACCCATATAACAGTACAATTTTTACTAGGTGGGAGATCTGTAATAAAATCCATGCTAATATGGGTCCATGGTTCACGAGGTATGGGTAATGGAAGTAATAAGCCCGCAGGAGACTGATGTGTGGATTTGTTCTGAGAACAAACGTTACAGGAGGAGACGAAGTCCTTAACGTCCGTATGAAGACTGGGCCACCAATAGTTCCTGGAGATTAATTCAATGGTTTTGCGGGAACCGGTATGTCCAGCGAAGACGGTGGAGTGATAATGTTTCAGCAGCTTGTGGCAAAGACTAGGAGAGACAAAACTTTTCCCAGGTGGAGGTTTAGCGGATTTGAGCTGAGTTGCTAAGACTAGGCATTTAGGGTCTAAAATGGGATGAACAGAATCCTCCTCTGTGCCTTCATGAGTGGAAAATGCACGAGAAAGGGCATCAGCTCTTTTATTCTTAATGCCAGGTTTGAAAGTAATGCGGAGTTCGAAGCGAGAAAAGAATAATGACCAGCGTGCTTGTCTGGGATTCAAGCACTGAGCGGTTTGGAGGTAGAGTAAGGTTTTGTGGTTCGTGAAGATAGTCACTGGATGCAGGGCTCCCTCGAGAAGATATGGCCATTCAGCTAGTGCCGCTTTGATTGCCAATAACTCTTTATCTCCTATGGTGTAATTTTTCTCAGCCGGGAGGAATTTCTTAGAAAAAAAGGCACACGGATGGAATTGGGCCAGAGGAGATTTCTGTGAGAGAACAGCCCCGATACCCACATTGGAGGCGTCAATCTCTAGAAAGAACGGAGAGGAGACGTCCGGTTGTTGGAGAATAGGTGCAGAGACAAAAGCTTGTTTCAAGAAGTCAAAGGCCTCGAGAGGAGCTGAAGACCACGATTTAGGGTTGGAACCCTTTCGATTTAGAGCCACAATAGGTGCCACGATGGTAGAGTAGCCCTGGATGAAGCGCCTATAGTAGTTGGCGAATCCGAGGAATCGCTGAATAGGTTTCAGCCCAAGGGGAAGAGGCCATTCTAAAATTGCTTTGACTTTGTGTGGGTCCATTTGTAGCCCGGATCCAGATACGATGTATCCCAGGAATGGCATCTGAGGGAGCTCAAAGACACACTTCTCCAGTTTGCAAAAGAGTCGATGGTGTCGTAATCTGGAAAGAACCTCCTTCACATGCCTACGGTGCGAGGTGATGTCAGGAGAGAACACCAAGATATTATCTAGATATACCACGACACAGAGGTATAGTAAATCTCTAAATATCTCATTGATAAAACTCTGAAAAACGGCGGGGGCGTTGCACAGACCAAAGGGCATTACCAGATATTCGTAATGTCCATCGCGGGTATTAAAAGCCGTCTTCCATTCGTCTCCTGCTCTGATCCTGATGAGATTATATGCGCCCCGTAGATCGAGTTTGGTGAAGATTCTCGCTCCTTTGATACGAACAAACAGTTCGGTGATAAGCGGAATGGGGTATCGGTTTTTGACCGTAATTGCGTTTTAACCACGGTAATCGATGCAAGGTCTTAACGATCCATCTTTTTTTTGTAACAAAGAAAAATCCCGCTCCCGCAGGTGATGAGGAGGGTCTGATAAAGCCTCGGGATAGGTTCTCTTTAACATATTCAGACATGGAAGAGGTCTCGGGTATGGAGAGGGGGTACACTCGACCCCGAGGAGGTATTTTACCCGGCTGCAGTTCGATAGGACAGTCCCATGAGCGATGGGGTGGCAGATGCTCCGAGCGGACTTTGTCAAATACGTCTAAAAAGGAGTAATACTGTTTGGGCAGAACGGTGACCTTGGTATTGGAGGAAGTGGAAATGGAGCCAAGGGGTTAGACTCGCGTCAAACATTTCAGTAGACAAGTAGGACCCCAGGACAGAATCTATGAGGCAGACCAGTCAAGTTGAGGAGAGTGCTGCTGGAGCCATGGTAGACCTAGGATGACGGGGGTAGTGGTAGCTGGTAGCACGTGGAAGGTAATCACTTCACGATGTAAGGCTCCTACTTGGAGGATGATGGGTTCAGTCCGGGTTTTCACTGTACCATTGGCTATACGGGAGCCGTCGATGGCCGTAATAGAGACAGGAATTTCCAGCGGTACAGTTGGTATAGAAACCTGCGAAATTAAAGAAAAAGAGATAAAATTTCCGGCTGCTCCAGAGTCCAACATAGCAGAAGTGTGAACGGGACCACACGGACCGTGAAGGGTAATAGGAAAGGAGCAGATATTAGAAATTCCAAATGAGGGAGAGGTTTTAGAAAGCCCTAAACTGACCTCTCCGGAGCAGGTTAGGGTCTAGCATTTCCCGACCTCTTGGGACAGACATTCAATAGATGATCCGGATCCGCACAGTAAAGGCACAACTTATTCCTTAGTCTTCTGTCACGTTCTTCTGGAGTTAATCGAGAGCGCCCAATTTGCATGGGTTCCTCCATTGTCACCGGGTGGGTGAAGCGAGGCGCGAGTCTGGGGGTGCTGCGCCGGGAGGAGTCCTTCTCTGAGGATCGTTCGCGGAAATGTAGATCCACGCCATTGCATAGCGAGATCATGGCATCTAACGTAGTGGGGAGTTCTTGAGAAGCTAAATCGTCCTTGATCTTGTCAGACAGACCCTGCCAGAACGTCGCTACCAAGGCTTCGTTGTTCCAGCGTAATGCTGATGACAACGTTTGAAACCGAATAACATACTGAGCCACGGAGTGGGAACCTTGGCGCAGGCGGAGAATGCTAGACGCTGCTGAGGTCACCCTTCCTGGTTCGTCAAAAATTCTGCGAAAAGCGGCAATGAAGGCAGCACTGTCGGCCAGGATTGGGTCATCAAGTTCCCAGAGAGGTGAGGCCCAGGCTAAGGCTTGACCAGAATGTAAGGATATTAGGTATGCCACCTTAGAGCGCTGGGTTGGGAAATTCTGTGGTTGGAGTTCAAATTGTATAGAACACTGGTTCAAGAAACCCCGGCAGGTTGCAGGATCTCCATCGAATTTAGAAGGAGTTGGAATCCGAAGAGTCGAATTGGAAGCAGCTGCAGGAGCAGGTGCCGGCGGACTAGCCGCTTGAACCGGTGGAGTTGCTTGCAGTGAATCAAAGCGGGCCGCCAGACTTTGGAAGCCCTGTAATAGCTGTCGTTGGATCACATCTTGTTGCTCTACACGGTTGAGCAAGTGCTGAAGCATGTCCTTAGCAGATGGTTCCACGTTAGATTCCGACATGTTAATGACAATGTTTTATGGCCTGTTCTTACTGTCACGGTTCTTACGAGGAGACTCGGTAGATGTAGCAAAACCAGGAGATTCGAACAGTTTGGCACTACTCCAACAGGGCGCGGAGTCTAACGAGGAGACGGTGTTCACCAGGAACCGAAGCAAAGCGGTATGGGCTTAGCGGCGTCACCTCGCAGGTCGCGGTCCCTACTAGAGTACTGTACGGAAGTCCCAGGGAAGACTACAGGCAGTAGTACCGTAGGAAGGATGATCGATACCCTAAGTAATGGTAATGAAGATAATGCAGATCGGTGTAACTCTGTAAACCACTGTGTGGTGTAAAGTTCAGGAGAATGAGCGTCAGCTCTGAAGACAACTGTAGGGGAGATGTCCAAAGATGAGCGTCAGCTCTGCAGACCACTATGTGATAAAAGTTCAGGAGAATGAGCGTCAGCCCTGAAGACAAATGTAGTAAAGATGTCCGAAGATGAGCGTCAGCTCTGCAGGCCACTATGTGGCGGAGAGTTCCGTAGAGTGAGCGTCAGCTCTGCAGGCCACTTTGTGCCGGAGAGTTCCGTAGAGTGACCGTCAGCTCTGCAGACCACTATGTGGTAAAAGTTCAGGAGGATGAGCGTCAGCTCTGAAGACAAATGTAGTGAAGATGTCCGAAGATGAGCATCAGCTCTGCAGGCCACTATGTGGCGGAGAGTTCAGTAAAGTGAGTGTCAGCTCTGCAGGCCTCTATGTGGCGGAGAGTTCCGTAGAGTGAGCGTCAGCTCTGCAGGCCACTATGTGGTAAAAGTTCAGGAGGATGAGCGTCAGCTCTGAAGACAAACGTAATGAAGATGTCTAAAGAGGAGCGTCAGCTCTGCAGTCCAGAAAGGAGGTAGATAACTGGAAAGTATCAGGAAGCCACTTCAATCACCAGGAGGTAACACAAAGAACAGGCACTGAAGATAGAGAGGAGGTGCCTTTTAAACTTGCCGCCAGTGAGAAGGACCAATCAGCAGGGAGCATGAGAATTGGAGTCATCGCCGGGTCTGCATCAGCAACAGCGAATATTTGCACCTGCCCCACAGCAGGTTGAAAACATAAGACTCCTAACAGGTGTATATGATGGTGTATATGCATGTTTCTGCAGTTCTGCATGAGCCTCATTTCTGTAAACACGCCTTTACTGTACTCAGCCAGCTTCAGAACACTTCTTCCCTCTCCATCCTACCTCTCCAGACACAGGCTTGCATAAGTTCCAGAATCGCACAAGTCCCACTCTACATAAGTGTACCCACTTTCTGGACATGCACAGAGCAAATTCATGCAAATTATGGTATGCAAACTGGCATATATCCCAATCTGCATCAACCCCTTTGACCTTGCAACCAACAAAATTCAAGTGAAAAACAATCAGACAATTTTTAGGAAAAAGAAGTGAAAACAAAAACCTGCAATACCCCCTGCACACACCTAAACTAGTAGTTTGCGGAAGCACCTTTTGCTTTTATCCAATCCCCGCCGCCTCTTTGCCACATTCAACTCCCTCCTCTCCCCCCCTCCCACTGTCCCGCCTTCCCTCTCTGCTTCTGACTTCGCCTCCTTTTTCTCTTCCAAAATTGAAACCATCAGACAGAACATCTCCTCCTCCCATCCCTCTCCCGCCACCCTCACCGCACCTCCCGCTATCAACCGGCTGTGGTGCTCCCTTATCCCTACATCAGGTGAAGAAGTTCGCTCCCTTATTCTTTCCTCTCTACCCTCTACCTGTCCTCTTGATTCCATCCCCTCTCACCTCCTTCACTCTCTCTCTCCTACTGCCTGCTCTTAGCTCGCACACCTCTTCAACCTATCACTCTCCTCTGGCGTTGTCCCATCCTCATTCAAACACGCTCTTATCTCCCCTATCCTCAAGAAACCCAATCTTGACCCAACCTCTCTTGCAAACTAACGCCCTATCTCTCTTCTCCCATATGCCTCCAAATTACTTGAGCGGATTGTCTGCAGCCGCCTCACCAGACACCTCTCTGACAACTCCCTCCTTGACCCTCTCCAATCCGGCTACCGCCCCCTCCACTCCACCAAAACAGCCCTGGCTAAAGTCACTAATGATCTCCTATCAGCCAAATCCAAGGGTGACTTCTCTATACTTATCCTCCTTGACCTCTACTCTTCAACACCGTGGACCACCCCCTCCTGCTGCAAACTCTTCTCTCTCTCTGTCTCTCTGGTTCTGTCCATGCCTGGTTCATCTCATATCTTGCTAACCGCTCCTTCTCTGTATCCACATCTGGTTCTTCCTCCACCCCCTCCCTTCTCCCTGTAGGAGTCCCTCAGTGCTCTGTTCTTGGCCCTTTACTCTTTTCACTCTATACTTCCTCCCTTGGGGCTCTCATCTTCTCGTTCGGTCTTCAGTATCACCTATATGCTGATGATATTCAACTCTACATCTCTTCTCCTAATCTTTCCTCCTCCCTCCTCTCTCGTGTAACTGACTGCCTCTCAGCCATCTCCTCCTGGATGTCCTCACGCTTTCTTAAAATTAACATCTCCAAAACTGAACTTATTGTCTTTCCCCCACCCAGATTCCCTTTCCACCATGACCTCTCCATTGTTGTTAACAACTCCACTATCTCCTCTGTCACCCAACTCCACTGCCTGGGAGTCACTCTTGACTCCTCTCTCTCTTTCGCCCCCCACATCCAATCCCTCACCCAAGCCTGTCGCTTCCAACTCCGTAACATTGCCCGCATCCGTCCCTTCCTCTCTCAAGATGCCACCAAAACTATCATCCACACTCTCATCATCTCCCGCCTCGACTACTGCAACCTCCTCCTTACTGGCCTCCCCTGCTCCCACCTCGCCCCCCTCCGCTCTATACTCAATGCGGCTGCGAGACTCATCTTCCTCTCACGCCGCTCCTCCTCTGCCTCCCCTCTCTGTCTTGCCCTACACTGGCTCCCCTTCCCCTATAGAATCCTTTTCAAACTCCTTACCACCACCTACAAGGCTCTCTACCAGTCTACTGCCCCTTATATCTCTAACCTCCTCTCCATTCACACTCCTGCCCGCTCCCTGCGCTCAGCCAATGACCTCCGACTCTCCTCCACTCTGATCACCTCTTCCCACTCTAGAATCCAAGACTTCTCCCGCGCTGCCCCCCTTCACTGGAACGACCTCCCTCGCTCCATCCGTCTCTCACCCAACCTGTGCTCCTTCAAACGGGCACTTAAAACTCACCTGTTCCTTAAGGCCTATTAAGCATCCACTTAACCTCTCATCTCTTCTGTTTATCCTCTGGCCCCCTTTTTTCTCTCCCTTTGCTTCACTGGCTCCCTTCTGTGCCTGATTTTGTTCACCCTCCCTTAGGATGTAAGCTCGTATGAGCAGGGCCCTCTTTCCTCCTGTCTCCATACCTGTTCTTCCGCTCCGTCTCTACTGTATTTGCCTGCCCGGAGTTTCTGAAGTATTGGTATTTTATGTTTAATGTTTTGCACTGTTTTACCCTGTATTGTCTACTGTTTGTACTGTGTACTGCGCTGCGGAAACCATGTGGCGCCTTACAAATAAACGATAATAATAATAATAATAATAATTATAGCTATGAGTCTTATTTTAATAAGTTTCTATCAATTTTGCACACATGGACTTTGCAATTCTAGCCCATTTTTCTTTGCAAAAATGTCAATGTCCATCAAATTTTGAGGGGATCTCCTGTGCACAACCTTCTTTAGGTCAGTTCACATGTTTTCAATGGGGTTGAGGTCTGGGCTCTGACTTTGCCATTCCAAGGGGCAATTCAATTCCTAGATATGAGCCACTGGCTATCATTGCGTTCATTATCAGGTACCTTGGTAACTGAACATCACAGATTTTCCATTTTCCTCTGATGTAACATCACCATGGAGTGCCTTCATGACTGTTCCGAAGCACTCCTTAGCACAACGTTAGAAACTGAATCGACCCCTAAGACTTTGATCTTCTTTTTCTGAAGTCATTCCTTTGTTTATTTGGATGTGTTATCATGGTGGAAGGTGAAATTCCTCTTCATCTTCAGCTTTCTGACAGGATCCAGAAGGCTTTGTGCCAAAATATTGTGATATTTGGAGCTATTTGTAATGCCCTACTGACTAGAGAGCCTGTCCCTGCTGAAGGGAAGCTGTCCCACAGCTTCACAGTAGGCATGGTGTTCTTTGGGTGATGAGTTGTTTTGTCTTACCATCAGATATGTCATCTTGCCACCCTATCCCATAGCCCAGATATGTGCAGAAGTCAGGACATTGTTGTTACTTGCAGGCACTGGTGGATCCAGGAGAGGGAGGGGGGGGGCGTGATCGGGGCAAACGCCTCCCCCAGCAGTGGCTTTCTGCCTGCGGCTGCACACTGTGAGCAGGTCCATTTAGCAGAGACAGGCAGACAGAGAGTCCCGCTCGGCTGCTCTGATTGAGTTTTAAACACAATTAAAGTGGCCGGGCAGCACTCTCTCCCTGCCTGCTCTGCCGAACAGACCTGCACATAGTGTGCTGCTGCAGGCAGCCTTAGCTGTTAAAAAGGGGGCGGGGACTAAATCGCACCCCCCCTAAATTGCACAAATAATAATAATAAAATAATATTCTAGATCTTCCCCTGCTTGCAGGAAGTGACCAATTCCTGACAGAAATTCCTGCAGCTCCTTTAAAGTTGCCACAGGCCTCTTGAATATATGTCCTGATCTTGGCAATATAAATGTTGTGTCCCTTTTTCTCCACTTAATCATGATGATAGCATTCACAGTGATCCATAGTACATGTAATTCCTTAGAAAATATTTTACCCCTCTCAGGATTGATACCTTTTAACAATAAGATCACATAGATATTTTGAAATCTTCCTGCTGACCATGGCTATTCCAGCAACCAAGAAAACTACAAGGATATTCTACCGGAACAGCTGTTGTTTATTTTGGATTAATCACAATCAATTTAATTTGCTTGCAGGTATATGCTAACTATCTTTGAATATAAAAATGAATGTACTTTTTGAACTCTGAGTATAGCTACAGCTGCAGTATGAATGGGTGTGCTCACTTATGCAATCATGCTATTATAGTTTTTATATTTTCACTTATTTTTCCTAAAAATTGTCTATATGTTTTTCACTTGACTTGACTTGCAAGGTCACATTAAAGGTGAAAAGGATCTGACCTGATTTCTCTTGATTTTAGGCTTTACATAACTTGCAATTTCAATAAGGGTGTGCAGTCTTTTTATATCAAATGTATTCAACAAGAATTCACTTTTCATGCCATATAGAATACAAAGACAAGCTTTCAGTATTAATTTTAAGAAATACCATCAACATGTAAGTTTAGGGCTTTCTATTTTCATGAAGCCCTTATATCCTGAGATCGTCTTCTCTGCCACCATGGATCAGTTCTCCCTGGTTTAAAGGTATGTCACTTGCTCAGTGCAAATGTATAAATAATACTGATAGAGTAACATGACAGCTGTTCAAACAGTATTATTCATAGATCTGCTCCGTGGGGGTGGATTCATGCAAAGTTCTCCAGGATGTCAAGCAACAAAAAAATAACAATTACCCTTGGAAGCATGGGTGTTTTTCTCAAGAACAGCAGGTGTCCTGGATATGGTAATCACACAATTATGGTTGGGTGGGGGTCATCTCAGGATCCATATTTGTATGAAGGTCACATAGGCCAGGCCTAGGACTGCAAGAATGTTGGGGAGGCGACTCTAGTTTATTTCATTGTTTTCATGTGCATAATAATAATCATCATTAACGTATTCTAAATAATGTAAACATGTGCTGACTTATTTCCACTTATTTATTGTATAAATATTGGGGGTTGGGAACAAGGAGTACTAAAGAGGAGGGTATATGGGGTGGCGTAGAATTTTTTTTTTTGTGATTCATGCCATTAGATCATAAAAATCAAAAACATAATTTGGTTGTTGAGTTTTTCTATTGTTTATTGTGAGGACCTATATTTTCAGTAGGTATTATAGAAATAAATGATTGTATTGTAAGTAATTGAACTTTTAAGATAATTATGTAAAATGCATTATTTATTTATTAATGCCTGTTTTCTATACTTTGCACACTCTAAACCCTTGCTAAATATATGGCATTGAAACACTTGTACATACTGTATTTATTTATACAATATATTTTCATAAAGTATCTGGGGGGGTTTTAAACAAAATTGTTATTGAAGAGTTTTTGGGTGTGGATGGGGATTATAGGTGGATGTACAAACAAAGGAGGGTGTGCTGTAAAGACATAGATTTACAGGTACACTGTGTAGTTGATACATAAGATTTGTAAATACAGTATTTTATGAACAGTTGAAGACATATGTAACACCCCCCTAGTGGTGTTCTAGTAAAACCCTGCACTTCAGTGAATACAGGAGGGGTCACCTAGAGGGTAAGATAGAAGTTTATAAAAAGTTACATAAACTGGTTACCATGGTGATAACCCAGCCCAGCCTGTGAGACTGAGTGAGAGGAAGGAGGGGCTGTCATTAAGGGGGGATAGGAATAGAGAGGGAGAGAGACAGAGACTGGGAGAGACAGAGGAGAGGAGAGATGTAGCTGGGGACCTTGGGTGGAAGCTCCCAGGCTCCCCCAGCATTGCCTGGCTGTCTGAGCATGGTGACTGAGCCAGGGCAAGGAATGTGTGCCCTGGATGAGGGGGAGAACTCCATGCCACTATAGATAACCCAAGAGAGAGGGAGACACTTCGCATGGAAGAGGCCCTGGAGTGAGGGCTGGTACAAGAGGCAAGGTAGCTGTAGTGTCAGATCCTGAGGCTGAGAGTACACAGAGTGACATGTCAGAGCACAGGAGACATCATCCCCGCAGAGGAGGGATGAGCTGCAGTTGAGACGTACACAGAGTGTGTCAGAGCTGCATGGAGGAGAAGCTGCCTGCCTACTAGCATCCATGTGAGTGCCCTTGCAGAGGAGGGTGATCTGCAGTGAGTATGGAGTGCAAGAGACATGTAAATTATGTTATTTAACATCTGGATAACATTAAGAACTGTGCTGGAGAGAGTGAGGAGCTGTATATATTTTTCTTTATTGCTGCAACCATTATGATTATCATGCTGGAGAGAGAGGAGTGTAAATAAAAGTTCAGTTTATCATAGAGATGGTCTGGCGCCCAAATGATTGTGACTTTTATTGCACTGCATAACAAAGTGACATTACCTGTGTCCCACTAACTACAGAGAAACACCTGCATGTGCAGGGACCCCCTGATCATCTACACCCATGCCCATCAGCTAGCCAGGGTTTGAGAAGGAGGTGCACTGTGTACCCTTTGCACCCCCCAAGACACACAGTGACAGGGGGTTACACATAGTATTGTTACCATCACCAATTCAGCTAAAATGTAATTTGTTTAACAAAGTGTTCGGATGATGCCACTGGTGACAAGCTGTATTTACCAGAGTTTCACCAGGGAGACCATTATGTCATGGAATGAAGAATAGGGTAGCTGCCAAGTGGGGCCATACTATTCAAAACTGTAAAGGCGAAAAGTGATTAGAGGCTGTAGGCGATGGGGCTCTGAAACATGTGGACCAAGGACCTTAAGTGTGAGAAAAAAATGTTGGTGCATCATTTAAGATGTAGGTTGCATTTGATATATGTACCATATTCTATTAATGATAGTTGAATATGTAGGAGGTTCTGGGACCTTCCAGTGAGTATTTACTAGACATTTTGTAGCCCCCATTAGATGCCAAATTAGTTTTAATGAGTATTTGTATTGGGAATAGAACTTGAAAGGAGGAAGGAGATAGGAAAGTCTAGGACTACTACTTTAATGATGTTGCAGATAAGAGTATGGATTTCTTCCACAGAGGTTTTATTTTGGGTCAGTCCCACTAAAAGTGTGATAGAATATCTTCCTGAATGCATCGCTTTCAGCAGATTTTAGAGGAGCCCAGAAACATGACTTGCAGCCTTATGGAAAACAAGTTATTTCCTCTATAAATTGTTGAGTGTGTTTTCATCTTAATGCAAATTAAAATTTTGGAGACATTAAATTGGATATCATCAGGATTTAGGATCTCCCCCATCTCCTGCTTCCAACCCAGTTCATAAATTTCTTTAATCGTCTTCTCATAGTCTCGTAAAAGATTGTATATGGTGGAGATTAAGTCTATAGCAAAGGTTCTGTTATATCAAAGTAACTCTTTAAGAGTGCATTGGAACACGTTGCTAGATTGTGGACATGAGTAGTGGAAATGTTAGATCTGTAAAAATTGAAAGAAACCCAGGTAAGTGAAGCTAAAGTTTGCCTATATCTCCACAAACGTAAGAAGAAATGCAGGGGATGGATATGTACTAACAATTTCACACCTTGTTCAATGTTGAAAAGATTGGTGCTTCAGACCCAGTAAGCATGCTGGATTGTTCCCTAAAGAAAACATGGCAGGCGGTGTAGAGGTCAAACTATAACATCTGGCACTTCTGCCCTAGAATGATAAAGAGAATTTTGTATGGAAAATATTTTGTATTAGAGTTTTTGGAATCAGAGCCATCCAAAGTAAGGTGGGAGTTGTGGAAACTAAACAATAATGGCCACCAATTCGATCTCTACCAGAGCTGGGACTGTCACATTACACATACTCCATGCTATGTGAGTAGCCACAAAGTATTTCTGAAAGTTATGGGCTCCAAGAGACCTTTCTCTTACAGGCAATGTAGGGGGCTCATGAGTACCCTGGGTCATCTCCCAGACCATATGAATCTTGAGGATAATAGCTGAATAAGGTAGATAATCTTGGCAGGAATCTACACTGGGATGGCCTGCATTAGATAAATTAATCTTAGGAGAATAGAAATGTCTTTGACCAACGCAACCTATTAGACTTGCACCATCTCTCAACCTGATTACCAGTTCCTTTTTGCTGCTAATGTTAGCTAATAATATTTATTACTAATATTTCTTGCAATAATATTTTATATTTGGGACATTATGAGGCAGTGGCGCACGCAGGGGGGTTTCTGGTTCTCCAGAAATCCCTCCCCTCCGCGAACCAACGGTACTGTACAGCAGCCGCGGCGCTGTCAAAGTAGCGTCCGCAGCAGTGCTGTATTGTATAATACAGCACTGCCGCGGATGCTGCTTGACAGCGCCGCGGCTGCTGTAGAATTCAGACTCGTCGCAATGGAGCTGCTCTCGCAATATTTTTTTTTTTTCCGGGGCGGCGGAAACCCCCCCTTCTAAATCCTGCGTTCGCCCCTGTGAGGGGCTGTATTAGTACTTCCTGGATTTTTTCTATTCTATACTAGAAGAGCGTTTCTATATTCACTACCATCACATGGTATTATTTTAAAGTTATTTGAAGCTATTTATGTTACAAATAGTAGATATTTAAAATGCTGTAATTAAAGGAGGTGCCCTCAAAATTAATAAAAGTATATTCCCAAGCTAATAATGATATTTTTAAAATTAATTTTACTTAGGACTGAAAGTAATATTTAACTTATCTACAGCAATAAGTGTTAACTGTTTTGCAGAGTTATATTACAGCAAATAGAGAATAAAGGGGTATGCAAGAGACTATCTTTTAAACACACGTCATACATGTCAGATAAATTCTCCAAGTTATAAATACAAAGTCAGATTTATGGCAATGCAACATAGGTGCCTTAGGAATGTCATTGATGGTGCTTCTGCGTTACCACTTTACTGGTGCAATCTGGGTTCCTACTACCCTGTTCTAAGTAACTGCTAACATGGGGAGTAGGGACTCTGAGTCAAATATACAACCTCCTTGTGCTGTGTATGAGATTCCATAGTCATTCACTGATGTGTTTGTACCCTTGCTTTATGTACAACTTCTACCCATCATGTGTAGGTTTTGGGAGAACTCCATAGCATTGCTGGACAACCTTTCAGCGCAGGTATGTGCATTTGGTGGTGTGTAGCTGTGATATATGAGAGCTCCTGCCGATGAGTGGGATTGGTTTAGATCTGTGCAGCAGGGATGATTAAGTGTAATATGGGGATCTGAGTAAGAATTTAAAAAGTAGTATGTAGAATATGTAGTCTGTATAATATGGCAAAAAGTGTGTATAATATGGTATGTGTCATAGGTATATGTCAGATAAGTCGGATAAGGACAGCTGGAGCTTTTCCAGACGTAAATACCAGAAATACAGTGGAGCTAGAAGCAGAGGTAATTACCAGGAATACACTGGAGCTTGAAGCAGAAGTAGACATCCAGGAGTGCACTGGAGCTGAAGCAGACCTATTTACCAGGAATACACTGGAGCTGGTCCAGAAGTAAATACCAGAAGTGCAGTAGAGCTAGAAGCGGAGGTAGCTGCCAGGAATATACTTGAGCAGACCTATTTACTATGAATACACTGGAGTTGAGATCAAAGACAAGAACCAAACTAACAGAAGCTAAATTGTCAGGATTGCCGACTATAACTGACTAAAAGATCTGTCAGATCCTGCAGCACCAGCTGGTTTATAAAACCCAGAAAAAATTGGGGGTGGAAATCCAGCAGCAATTGCATCATGTGACAGACCCTGTAAAATACAGGCAGGCGTATGTGTCCATTTATCCAATATGGCACCCAGCTATGGAATGTGGCATCAGGGGTACATGGATTTATGCACTGGACCCTGGTGTGTGAACAGGATGTATGTGTCAATATTAAGGTTCTATAGAATGCAGGGATTATGTGAAATGGGGTCTATGCAGTGGGCCCTCGATTAAATAATCATGACAGCTGTTGATGTAACCACGGGTGTTCCAATACTACTGCCTTGCCTGAAATCCCTGTTTGCTTTTAATTCAGTATTGAGTAGATCAGTGATTGACAACCTAATCTATTTCCCTGCAACCTTTTAAAGGGCTGCACATTACCCGTAATTTCAAGAATGAAAAAAAAGACCAGTAACTATATTGGCACACCCACTTCACTCGTACTAAAATATACTCACATGCCCCTCACTTGCTCCAAAATTCCACCACATGCCACTCAGACCTCCCACTTTCTCCAAAATAGTCTCACATGCACTCAAACCCCCAGAAGCCATCAGATCCCACATGTACTCCAAAACTCCCCCACATGCCACTCACACCTACCCCACATGACTTCTCACACCTGCCCTACATGTCTTTTCACATAGCATTCTCTCACCTCCACCACATGCCTGTTCACACCTCCCACACATGCCTCCCGCACATGCCTATCTCGGCATGCGACATGAACTCCCTGTGTTGTGCAGAGGAAGTCATGTGACACGGAAGTCAGCTTCACCTGTTCTTTATGAGAAAGCATAGAATGAGTCAGATTGGGAGGCTGGCCGTTGCCCACCACTGGTATAAGTAGTTTAGACACAAATGTGTTTATTTTTTGATATGGCATCAAAAAATAACAATGAATTGCAAATTATCTTCTTACAAATTGCTGGTTAAGATTTTTCTTTTAATTGTCTTTATACTTCTAATAAAGGCATATCTCAAACATTTAAGAAGAACTTTACAAATGTTATAAATTACTACTGTTATTATAATTTTTTTTAATATGAAGTTCCATTTAATATAATTATTTCTTACTATTGTATGCAAAATGCATAACATTGCAAACTATTATTTATTATTTATTATAATATATTATTTCAAATTAATAGCTTACATCATTCTTTTAGTAATAAAGTATGTGCATGCTTTATGTGACAATTACTTTAGCAAAAAATATATTTCCTCATATTAAGGCGCTTATTTTCTTCTGTGTTTCAGTGTATGCAGCGTTGTTTACAACAGTACAATGTAAACAGCAAAACCCCAATGAATCTAGTAATGTTTCACTTTGCCATAGAACACATTTCTAGAATAAGCAGAATTCTCAGACTGCCATGTGGCCATGCTCTACTTATTGGTAAGACTTTTTATATATATTTTTAAAATACATAGAACTTTGTTGTATTTATTCATGTTTTCGTGATTGGAATGGTAAGCCTTTTGACTAGTAACAAAGGTAATATACCGTTTCTATATAATTAAGCAGTATAGGAACATACCAAAACATGGGCAGACGGAATAATTTTGAATAATCAACCCATGTGCAACGAGACAAATGTGAAAAAGCTGATTATACATTGAGCGGGCCTGGGAGTCCAGATGCCCTGGCTGCCATGGGTATGCCTGTGCTTATAGTTTTAAAAGCACCAGAATGGCTAGACTGTTCATGGTAGCCCAGGCTTGCTGGGACTTATAGTTTCACAAATTAACAGTCTTTTACACATTTTACACACACTTAATTACTCCACACCCACTGCCCCAGGGTGTGGGAAAAGCCCTATTTCTGTCGGCAAGGGGCTAGGTATTTCTAGAGGGGGGGCCCACACATTTATTTTGCAGACCCCACTCCCTAGGGAATCCAGCTTGGGTTTGGTTATCATCCTGGCAGGGGATCCCCCTTGTGACAGGATGGACCGCCTATGCCACCCTGTCTGTTGTTGCTGGGAACCGGCTGGGCTTACTTTGCCACCATTCCCTTTCATTATCCAAAAAGCCCGTAGAGCCAGAGGATACTTATACCTGTATTCAAATGGAAACATTTGTTGACATCCACTTGCACTTGAATACTGCAATTTCCGTCCATTTTTAAACAATGCAAATTGCGTTCATTTTGTGTTCCTTAATGAATGAGGCCCGTTGTGTGTATTTGATATGTATTGTGATTTTTTTTTTGCAATCTATGTAGCACTGTCCATATCTGCTCCATAGTATGAGAGAAAAATGCTGAAACAGATGGATCCAAATGTATATGACTGCTCATAAGAGCTTGATTAGAAGTTTAACAAGTGATTTAACTATGATTTACGCAATTTTATGCTTATATTTGTCGTTTTATGGCTTTGGATTAGTAAAATGTTATTAGTTTTACATTTTTGCACATTAGTGTTTTACCTTGCCCCATCATAATGTTTTTTGAAAAACTAAGGATAAGTATAATGCTGTGAAATAGGTTAGTGATATATAAATGATGATAATAATACCTTATTTATTAATATTGGTGATCTGGACTGGTGTATTAACTAACTAGTTATATTTCCTTCATATGATCAGGAATTGGAGGAACCGGCAGACAGTCCGCAACAAAACTTGCCGCATTCATGGCAGATATAGAACTCTATCAAGTTAGTATTCAGAAATCGTACACCGTTAGTGAATGGAGAGATGATCTGAAAAAGGTGCTGAGAGCTGCTGGACAGAATGGGTCTCCCACTGTGTTTCTGTTTGCTGATCATCAAATAAAGGTACAGCAAAACAATGTTAACATAATCCAGGAGGAAATATATAATTGAATCATGTTAGTCAAAGCCGTGTACATAGCCATAAACTAATAAATCCCCAGTAATGGAGGATATAATAATAGCCACTTAGAAAAAGAGTGATATTTTGCTACAAAACTGTAATATCAATGCTGTGCAAAGCTGCTCAGTAAATTGCCTGTTTTAGTCCTCAAACTGCACATTATGAGAATGATAGTAGTTTCATGAATGCTTGTTAAAGCAGATGAAGAAAGATGGGACTTCAAACTAGAAATCTGTTTTGCAAATAACTGCACACGAAAAAATGCAAGAAATAAATTAATAGTGAAAGGTTTTTTTTTCTGACATTCTTTTATTATTTGAATTGTAAATGAGCAATTTTCTTACTTGGAATAGGATGAGTCATTTTTGGAAGACATCAACATGATCCTGAGCACTGGTGATGTTCCTACCCTGTTTAATAATGAAGAAAAACTGGAAGTCATGGAAAAGGTCATCTTTCTTTTATTGTACTCCAGTCAGAGGTGCTCGCAGACAGAGGGGGAGGAGGGCAGCAGAATTATTTTATGATACAAGAGACTGAATGTTGCAAAAGAATACATCTAAGGGAAGTTTACAGAATATACATTAACCTTTATTATGCTGTTTTGAAGTACTTTAGATTTAATTTCTGAGCAAGTTTCTGTGGATTCTGCTTAATTTATTTAACTTTTTTTTTTTTCCAACCAACCCTATTAGGAATGTTGCTTAATTAACATAACTAAGCTGTGGGTATTACAGGGTCTGCGGAAGAACTATTACTTTTAATATAGTGAATGTTTCAGCGGACGAAGGCAGCCTGACACAGGGACAATGATATTTGGGGTATCTAGGGATAGGTTGTTGTTTGGATTGATATTATGTAACTACAAACAAGTATAGCTGTAAACTGGGAGAACGCCTATATTACATGTGCCTTGTTCTTATAAACTCATTTAATTACTACCAAGCAATGTCATCCGCCATCCTCTTTAGTGGTTTCACTAACCACTTTTAGTTTAAGCCATTCATCAGCCAATCCCGTTTTGTTCTCTTCATTTCTAACTCATCAACCACTTTATGACTACCTAGTAGATTTGCACTCTAGCTAGTTATGTTCCTTTTGAACTTCTGGCTATTTCTATTCTAAATTTCTTCTAAGTTTTAATAGTCCAGTCCAATGGATGCTACCTAGAGATGGAAACAAGCAAACTTTCAAAACAAGCCGATGTCTTAGAACAGGAATATAATATCCATTGTAAGAGAAAAAAAAGTTTTTCTCAAATTAAAAAGTGGACATGGAGGTACTCACAAATCGAGGTACATAGTTTTATTAATAAAGCACAAGTTCAAAGTTTATGCTTCAATGACAGCTGTTTGACACCTCACAAGAGACAGTCTAGGTTGCCTTGAAAAGGTGTAGAACAGGTGTTGGGCAAAGCCTTTTACATAGTATGAGCTTTTAACCTGTGCTTAATTAATATTTTTTTTTAAACAGGATCTTTGGTTTTCATTTTATTTTTAATCCTTTGCTTGTTGTAGTCCTACCTTGCCTGAGAACATTTTGTTTTTTATATAAGGTGTGCCCACTATCCGTGGGTCTCTAAGATGTCAATATTTTAATGAATCTGTGGTCCTAGAATAAGAATTTATTCTGTGCTTTAATAAAACATCTAACACATGTGAATTTAAGAGAATTTTTCCTGCTGTAACAAGTATGGAAACCACCACTAATTAGCAGCATTTGTAAAACATATAATACTGTAAATTTTAATATATTTTTTAGAGAACATACAATTTTACTCAGAACTGTACACAATAGGCCTGACTCATTAAGGAAAGTAAGGCAAAAAAATTAGTAAATGTTCTCCTGGAAACCATGTTACAATGCAAGGGGTGCAAATTAGTTTATTATTTTACACATAAGTTAAATACTGGCTGTTTTTTCATGTAACACAGAAATACTTGATAGCTTTATTTGTACACTGAAATTTAAAGTTGATCTAGAACATACCCCATCCCAACTATAAATCTGACATCACATTTTAAATTTGCCTCCCCAAGAATGCAACATGGTTTTGCCAAGGTGCAAAGCTACTCATTTCTTTTTTGCTTTACTTTCCTTAATGAATCAGGTTCAATGTTTTTAATCCCAATATCCTGCACAACCTTGCTTTATTTTTTACTTGACTCCATTTATCTACGGTCAGAAGAAACCGGGGTTCTAATCAGTCCTCCAGCCAGTTTCTTATTGTCATTGTAAATCTCTGAAAGAGTCAGTAAGTGAGCAGAAAGTTAATCAACAACATGGACTAAGGTTCTAACTGAGTGATCCATTCCTGAATTTTTTTCATACACCTTGAGACCCTTTAATGTACGGTACTTGAAACCTGAATCTCATGATCATATTCTGAAAGTTCCAAGCTATGGCCCTGCATAAACCTTCCCCACCTTGATAGTAGTAATCCTAATATTAGTCCTTTTCTGTCAGACCACAACATTCTTTGTCACTAATCCCTCTGTCATGTGCCATCCTTTGGCAGGATATTGTCAGTGTTTTGTTCCAGTCAAGAGTCTGTACCATGTTTAGAATCTTCCAGGACACAGATGTAAACTTTGCAGGATGTGGTTCCAAATACTCAGTGGCGCACGCAGGGGGGGTTTCTGAGTCTCCAGAAACCCCCTTCCCCCCCGCGCGCGCTAACTAAGTGGCCGCCATAGCGGCACTATCCTATACAGCAGCCACGGCGCTGTCAAGGAAGCGTCCGCGGCGGTGCTGTATTGTATACAGCACTGCCGCGGACGCTTCTTTGACAGCGCCGCGGCTGCTGTATAGGACAGTGGAGATAAAACAAGGGGGTGGGTTGCGCTATCTTGATATGTGTAAAGCAGCCAAAGATTAGAACCTGCAAATGGACAGGAGGGAATCCCTACCCTCCCAAAAAGGGGTATGACGTGGTATATCAGGTTCTGGGCGCTAGAAGTAAAACTTGTGTGGCGAAAAGAAGAGTTATTGTTATTTATTAAACATTATAAAAAGTGATTGCTCCGGCCGGAGCCAATGTTGTTGCAGCAAAGACAATATGATACCAGTACAGAGATCAAAGAGGTACATACATGTATGGATAAATGGTGAAATGAAATCAGTCCATGCACATAAATGTCCGCTCGGTTTGTGAACCAGTGTTGCAGATTCTCCAATTTATCAGTAAACAGATGTCCTTTCAGCCCTGTTAGAGGTGATATTGAGTCAAATGTCCCAAAAAGGTACTCACATTAATGGAGTGCACTGAGCGGACCTGGAGGTCATATCCATGAAGGTTTGAATGAAAAGGAAAAAAGAAAAAAAGAAAAAAGAGGGAAAAAAAGGAAAATGTCCCAAAAACAATA
This sequence comes from Mixophyes fleayi, assembly GCF_038048845.1. Classification (NCBI taxonomy): domain Eukaryota; kingdom Metazoa; phylum Chordata; class Amphibia; order Anura; family Limnodynastidae; genus Mixophyes; species Mixophyes fleayi. The sequence continues at coordinate 216,294,170 of NC_134405.1, forward strand.
TATATGTGTAAATCCAGGGTAACTTACTTGATGTCGCTCGGTAGAAGGTGAACGCTGAGCGGGGGTCCCTCCTATGGACTTGAAGTGTCTCCTGTCTAGAGTATGTACAGCAGTACAAAGTGCAGACACAAGCCCTGTGTTTGTCCGGAGGTAGCGTATACCCGCTGGATGTGTCCCTCGTAGACAGCTGTTCTGCGGGTTGGGGTTGATGTTACTTGGTAGTCGATGTGCGCTGAGCGGGGGTCCCTCCTGCAGACTGATAGCTTCTCCTGCCTTAAGTTTGTGTGATGATGCAGGGCACAAGCACACAGCCTGTGTGTGACGGGGGTGGCGTGTAAACGCTCTATATATCCCTCGCGAGCAGCAATTCGGCAAAGTGAAATAAGCAGTCCAGGGTGCTGGAATGTGAAGATTGAAAAGGTAGGCACTTAACAGTGCTATGTGGTTCCGTGTGATTGTAAATACCAACGCGTTTCGCTCGTAGCCAGAAAGGCAGTGAGCTTCCTCAGGGTTTGTTATAATGGAACTGGTCTTCCTTCCAGTTTTTATAATGGAACTGGTCTTCCTTCCAGTTTTTACCCTGAGGAAGCTCACTGCCTTTCTGGCTACGAGCGAAGCTATCAGTCTGCAGGAGGGACCCCCGCTCAGCGCACATCGACTACCAAGTAACATCAACCCCAACCCGCAGAACAGCTGTCTACGAGGGACACATCCAGCGGGTATACGCTACCTCCGGACAAACACAGGGCTTGTGTCTGCACTTTGTACTGCTGTACATACTCTAGACAGGAGACACTTCAAGTCCATAGGAGGGACCCCCGCTCAGCGTTCACCTTCTACCGAGCGACATCAAGTAAGTTACCCTGGATTTACACATATATATTGTTTTTGGGACATTTTCCTTTTTTTCCCTCTTTTTTCTTTTTTTCTTTTTTCCTTTTCATTCAAACCTTCATGGATATGACCTCCAGGTCCGCTCAGTGCACTCCATTAATGTGAGTACCTTTTTGGGACATTTGACTCAATATCACCTCTAACAGGGCTGAAAGGACATCTGTTTACTGATAAATTGGAGAATCTGCAACACTGGTTCACAAACCGAGCGGACATTTATGTGCATGGACTGATTTCATTTCACCATGTATCCATACATGTATGTACCTCTTTGATCTCTGTACTGGTATCATATTGTCTTTGCTGCAACAACATTGGCTCCGGCCGGAGCAATCACTTTTTATAATGTTTAATAAATAACAATAACTCTTCTTTTCGCCACACAAGTTTTACTTCTAGCGCCCAGAACCTGATATACCACGTCATACCCCTTTTTGGGAGGGTAGGGATTCCCTCCTGTCCATTTGCAGGTTCTAATCTTTGGCTGCTTTACACATATCAAGATAGCGCAACCCACCCCCTTGTTTATCTCCATTGTTATTGTAATCCCTGGGTAGCGGTTAGCAGCATCTTACACGACCCATACCATCCATCTACACCAGGCATGATAAACAACACTAGAGTCAATAGACTCATTAGGGCGGAGGATATTTTCTCTAAAAAAGAAAAAGTTTTAGCTCCCCAAGTGGATGATAACAATTTCTGTTCTTATTACATTCGCTATGAAAAGCTCCTCACATCAGAAATAAAATATTGGTGGGAGTCCACCACACTCACCAAATACATTGAGAACAGCATCAGCCCAGGGGCTTAAGAATCAAGAAGATCCCCACCTTTGTGCCTGAGGACAAGGAATTCCTCAAACAATGGAACAGCATATTAGACACATGTTCTGTCTCACTTATGCACCTAATCATTAACAATAGAACCTCCTCTCTCCAACGAATAGATGAGGAATTGCACCTTATACGAGAGAAACTGAAACCTATTGAACATCTTGAGGATTTCACCAATTTAGAGAGACTTACTACTAACAAACTATTAAGCATTGAGGAGGATATAATTAAAATTAAGGAGAAGAAGTTTCAGAGAGATCTTAAGGATCTAGAACATGGTTACCATACCCCTCCAATAATTAGGCCACCAGCATTCAATTCATTGCAGAAGAAATCTAAATCACGCTACTCGAATGCACAACTTTCGCATACGCCTTTAAGGAGACCTTACCATGCGCAGTCCAAAAAGTCTCCACTCATTAAACATCCACCGAGGTATATAGACACGGATAGGGTATACCCACCACTAGACCAGCGAAATTTGGGACCAATTAGGGGCCCCTCCATAGAGCCTCCTAAGAAGGCGAAACCCAATCACAAGGAGACTGTGAAAGAGGGATATAGGAGAGGTATTGAGGAAGCACGCAACCTCCTCTCCCAAGATCAGTCAACATTATTGGACAAACTTAAACACATTGAGCCGCAACAGGCCAACACCGAATTAGAAGAGCCAGACGCAGATGATTTGATCGATCATTTTTTAACACTTGCCCAGGGCACCACCCAAAAACCGATGAGCCCAACGGGCATCAGAAAAAGAAAAGAAAGATCCCCATCTCAAGAGGAACAAGGGGAGGAACAAAGGGACATAGAGAGAGAAGGAGCAAGGCCCAGAACCAAAGCCAAGAAATAAGTAATAAAACCAAAATGGAAATAGGCAATGCTGGTATATTCAACCTAAGCAGTAAAGAACTCACCCAATCTGAAACGGATCTATTAAGTAAAGGCCTGAAATTTGCACCTAACAGGCCACTCAATAAGTTCGAGACTTATATAGATCTGCATAAATTTATCAGAAACCTGACCCTCAAAAAGTTTTTTCTCAACCATAAACCCACCCCGCCAATAGATGTACCTAAACAGGTCGAGGAATTCCAACACACCAAACTCAAAAATAAGTCAACCTTTTTTCCTACACATTGCAAAGGCCCCTATCTGGAAACTTTCCAGAAATTGGTGGAGAGTGATCTAGACAAGCTCAACACCAAACCTAAGTATAATTCACATAATATCACCAAATTAGAAAGGAAGGCTCTGAAAGACCTTCAGTGCAACAAAAGTTTGGTTATCAAACCAGCCGACAAAGGGGGTGGCATAACCCTCCTTGATCGTACTACATACCTCACTGAATTGGAGACTCAATTACAAGATACCTCCACGTACAAAACCCTGCCTGGAAACCCAACACAACAATATCAACAAGAACTTACTACCCTTCTAAACAGAGCATTAGAGAAGGGCATACTTACCAAATTAGAATACCAATATTTATTAAATCCACATCCAAGGTTACCGGTCATTTACTGTTTACCCAAGATACACAAGTCTCTTACTAACCCACCGGGCCGACCCATCATTTCTGGTATAGAATCACTCACCACACACCTTTCCAGTTATATTGATAACTTCCTGCAACCAGCAGTGATCAACCAAAGGAGTTATCTAAAAGATACTAGACATGTCCTACAAGTTTTACAGAACATAGATTGGAAGGATGGATACCTACTCATGACATGCGATGTATGTTCCTTGTACACCATCATAGATCACAAAGTAGGTTGTGAGTACGTTCAGCAAATCCTTTCTACAGAGACAAGCATCCCCTCGGAGCAAATTCATTTTATCATGCAAGCCATAGATTTCACCCTACACCACAATTACTTTTGGTTTGGTGGAGGCTACTATGAACAGGTTCGCGGAACCGCTATGGGCGCAAAATTCGCGCCCAGTTACGCGAACCTGTTCATGGCACATTGGGAAAACACAACCATTTGGCACAACAACCCATACAGTCCACACATTTTAAAATGGCATAGATACATAGACGATGTGCTATGCATATGGACGGGTACCATGGACATGCTCCAAGAGTTTTTGGGCTATCTCAACAACAATGACATTAACCTCCGGTTTACTGCCCAGATCAGCGACACCAGGGTGGAATTCTTAGACCTGGACATAGCCATCGTAGACAACCATATCCAGACTAAGACTTTCCTCAAACCAGTGGACTGTAACTCCTATATTCCAGCAACGAGTGGCCACCTGAAAAGATGGCTTACCAACATACCTAAAGGCCAGTTCACCCGCATTAGACGAAATTGCTCTAATCTAGCGTCCTATGAGGATCAGTCCAAAATCCTGACTAAAAGGTTCCTCGAACGGAACTACGACAAGGACATCATTAACGTGGCTTTTGAACAAGTTAAAGAATCAGATAGGGAAACTCTTCTCTTATCTAAAACAATCACCACGGATGCAGATGGCACATTACCACCAGCACTCATTACCCAGTACAGCTCCAATCATAGGGACTTTGAAAAAATCATACGGAAACACTGGCATATACTACAAATGGACGACCGCTTGAGGGACATCCTTCCAGAACATCCAAAGATCATCTATAGGAAATCTGACTCCCTCAACACTAAGTTAGTTAAATGCTGTATCCCCACTGCAAAGGGGGAGCTAGATCAAAAACAGAAACAGAGCTGGCTTAAAGAGAATAGTGGGGGTTTCTACTTTTGCCACAGGTGCCAGGCTTGCACTATGACTAACCAGAGGGGACTAAAACCCATTACTATTTTTAGATCCCATGTCACGGGGGAGTCATTCCAAATCAAAACCAAGGTTACATGCGACACCATAGGTGTAGTCTACTTACTGGAGTGCCCCTGTGGCCTCCAGTATGTGGGACGCACCATCCGTAAATTGCACATCCGTATCTCTGAACACATACGGAACATTAAAAACAAATCAGAGAACCATACTGTATCTGCTCATTTTCTCAAATACCACAACCATGATCATACTGCCTTAAAATATATAGGGATTTGTAAAGTCACTAAACCCTGGAGGGGCGGGGACTATGTATCCCTTATTTCAAAGGAGGAAGCCAGGTGGATATTTTACCTGAAAACCCTGACTCCAAAGGGACTCAATATAGATTTTGATTTGGGCTATTTCTTAAAATCCTGAGATTCCCACCCCTCCTCCCCCCTGCCTCTCATTCATCCCATCGGGTTGAGTTAGTCACCTTTCCGGGTTTATCGTCCCCCCCCCCCTTTTTTTAGTATTAAGCATCCTCTGTAACAGACATTTTTAGTAATACCATTATTACTTTTAGTAATAGCTTCATTAGCTTTCCTATACTGTCATCTAAATCCCTGCCTGTGTACATCACATTGTCTATTGATACCATCCAAAATTGTTTGGGAAAGTGTACTGTCCCAACAACTGTATTTGTTTTTAAACATATCAGATGTTTTTCTAATATATTAGATGTTTAACATATCAAGACGTTTTAAACCAGAGACTATTGCTTGTAATACACCAGACACATCGCTAACAACAGACCACCTCTTTCAATCGTTTTATTACTGCTTACTCCTCATTATTGTTATATCAGTATATATTTCATTGCAAAGAACTAACAGCCATGCACTGTCCATACACTGCATAATATGTAAGATCATTTATAGACACCTTCAATTAGTGGTGTATTATACTCCATTCCATTCAAACCTTAAGCATTTGGCAGCATTTCATCTTTTGTTTGTGCACAATCCAATTATCAGGTGTTCACACCTCCATGATATCAGCTGAACCGACGCCCAGCTAATTGAGATTGCTGCCGCCAAATTTGAAAATATCTGGAAACTATAAAAACTGGAAGGAAGACCAGTTCCATTATAACAAACCCTGAGGAAGCTCACTGCCTTTCTGGCTACGAGCGAAACGCGTTGGTATTTACAATCACACGGAACCACATAGCACTGTTAAGTGCCTACCTTTTCAATCTTCACATTCCAGCACCCTGGACTGCTTATTTCACTTTGCCGAATTGCTGCTCGCGAGGGATATATAGAGCGTTTACACGCCACCCCCGTCACACACAGGCTGTGTGCTTGTGCCCTGCATCATCACACAAACTTAAGGCAGGAGAAGCTATCAGTCTGCAGGAGGGACCCCCGCTCAGCGCACATCGACTACCAAGTAACATCAACCCCAACCCGCAGAACAGCTGTCTACGAGGGACACATCCAGCGGGTATACGCTACCTCCGGACAAACACAGGGCTTGTGTCTGCACTTTGTACTGCTGTACATACTCTAGACAGGAGACACTTCAAGTCCATAGGAGGGACCCCCGCTCAGCGTTCACCTTCTACCGAGCGACATCAAGTAAGTTACCCTGGATTTACACATATATATTGTTTTTGGGACATTTTCCTTTTTTTTCCCTCTTTTTTCTTTTTTTCTTTTTTCCTTTTCATTCAAACCTTCATGGATATGACCTCCAGGTCCGCTCAGTGCACTCCATTAATGTGAGTACCTTTTTGGGACATTTGACTCAATATCACCTCTAACAGGGCTGAAAGGACATCTGTTTACTGATAAATTGGAGAATCTGCAACACTGGTTCACAAACCGAGCGGACATTTATGTGCATGGACTGATTTCATTTCACCATTTATCCATACATGTATGTACCTCTTTGATCTCTGTACTGGTATCATATTGTCTTTGCTGCAACAACATTGGCTCCGGCCGGAGCAATCACTTTTTATAATGTTTAATAAATAACAATAACTCTTCTTTTCGCCACACAAGTTTTACTTCTAGCGCCCAGAACCTGATATACCACGCTGTATAGGACAGCGCTGCCGATACGGAGCTGCTGCGCATGCGTGGGGGTTTGGGGTCAGGGGGGGGATGACAATCCTGCGTGCGCCCCTGATACTGTATAATAAACATGCAGGAATGAGGTGAATAAATACTCCAGAAATATTCATTTGTATGGCAATGATGTATAACATAATAAACTCTT